>NW_007728190.1:207086-262724 GCF_000696425.1 Galeopterus variegatus | reverse complement strand
AAAAAAAAAAAAAAAAAAAAAAAAAACCCCACAAAAAACCCCACCCAAAAAAAAAAAAAAAAAAAGGCGGGGGGTGGGGGGTGGGGAAGAAGATATAACAACTATACTTTTTTGAAGTTGTTACAACAAGCAAACGGAAAGGACATTCTTGGGTGGGAGGGGGGACAGGGAGGAGGGAGGGAGGTTTCGGTGATGGGACATAATAATCAAGTACATTGTATATTGACAAAATAAAAATTCAAAAAATAAATAAATAAATAAATAAATAAATAAGCAAAAAAAAAATAGAAAGAAAGTGAGTGCAAGTTAAATTATAATTTTGTAGTATAATGATTACAATCAAAGCTGCACTCAAGACTAAATAATTTTTTCTGTCCTAAAATGTCAAACTTTTAATATTTGATTAATAAATCATCAAATAATATATTTTTTAAAGATATGCAAGTTTTTATTGCAGTTGGTTCTCAAACTTTAACAGAATCCCCTGGAGGGAATTAAAACACAAAGTGTTTTGTTAAAACACAAAGTGGAGGACTTCCAGCAAATGGCAGCCCAGAGGTGCCCCGGGCACATTCCTCCCATGGAAGAGGGTCGAAACTGGCCCACTGCTGCCACCACCACTTCGCCAGAGCCATTGTCTGGTCCCAGAACCATCACCCATGGCAGAGCAGCAGACCAGCAGGTGGCTGGCCCATCACTGCAACAGCAGACTCCACAGAGGGGAGAGTGGCAGCTGCAGCCACCTCTGCCACTGCTACCATTGCACGTCAACCCTGCTGCTGCCATGGACACCACAAACACAAGTGAGGCAGTTGCAGCCACCGGTACCTCCGCTGCCACCACCGCAGTCACTACAAGTTAACTCTGCTGCCACCAAGGGTGCTGCAAACACAAAGGAGAAGTTACTGCTGCCATTGATGCTGCCATCCCCATGAGGTAACTCCACTGCCACCAAGGATATTGCCAAGGACACTGCAGACATGCGGGAGGCTGTTGCAGCCACTGGCACCACAGAGGTAACCCCCCTGCTGCTGCAGACACCACAGATGCAAGGGAGGCAGTTGCAGCTGCCAGTGCTGCTGCCATCCTCATGAGGTATCCTCACTGTCCCTGCACACTTTGCAGATGCAAGGGAGGCAGATGAACACACTGGCGCTGCTGCCACCCCCACGAAGTAACCCCACTGTCACCAAGGACACTACAGATGCCAAGGATGCAGGTGCAGCTGCCGCCACTGCTACTGCCATCACGAGTTAACCCAGCTGCCACTGCAGACACCGTAGCTGCACGGGCCACCACTGTGGACACCACAGCCAAGCAGGTGGTGGCTGCAACCACTACTGCTACAGTTGCTGCCACCACCTGTGCCACCAGACAGCCACCCTCATCATGAGAGCAGCCCACCACCACTGGAGCCACTGCTGCCACACGGACAGCCCACCAAAGCCAACACCACAACTACCACCACAAGGGTGGCCTGCTACCACAGCAGAAGCTGCAACAGCCATTGCTGCTCTACAACCACCAATCACTCAACTAAATTGACACAAGAAGGGTCCCCAGAAGAGTCCAGGGAAGGAGAATAATAGAAGAAGCAACTGCTCTATCAGATCACTAGATACTATCAGATTGAGAGATACTAAAAACATGAAAATACAAGAAAATGAGTCCACCAAAGGAATACAGTAACTCTCTAGAGCATGACTCCATAGATCAGGAAACATTTGAAGTGATTGAAAAGGAATTCTGAGTAAAAAATCTTAAGGAAACTCAATGAGATACAAGAAGATGCAGTTAGATGACACATGAACTGAGCAAAACTATCCAGGATAAGAAGGAGGAAATTTACAAAGAGATTAATACTTTAAAAAGGAATGTGGCAGAATTCATGGGACTGAAGGAGTCATTCAACTAAACAAAAAACAAAACTGAGAACATAAGCAGCAGGCTAGAGCAAGGAGAAAAAAGAATTTCTGATCTTGAAGACAGTCTCTTCAAAGTAACTCAGGCAGACAAAAAAAAGAAAAAGAAAAAATAATTTTAAAAAATGAAGAAAATCTAAGAGAGGTAGCAGACAACCTTCAGTGCTCCAACATCTGAATCATGGGTATTCCTGAAGGAAAGGAGAAAGGAAAAGGCACTGAGAACATATTCAGTGAAATAATAACAGAAAACTTCCCAGTTATAAGGAGACACACAGACCTTCAGATTCAGGAGGCTCAAAGATCCCCAAACATATCCAATCCAAGAAGGTCCTCTCTAAGGGACATTAGTCAAACTGGCAAAACTCAAAGACAAAGAGAGAATCCTAAAAACAACAAGAGAAAAGTATCAAGTCACCTATAAGGGGTCCCCATCAGACTAACAGCAGACTTCTCAGCAGAAACTCTACAGGCCAAAAGAGAATGGAATGATCTATTCAAAAGACTAAAAGAAAAAAACTTCCAGCCAAGAATACTATACCCAGCAAGGCTATCCTTCATAAATGAAGGAGTAGTGTATTTCCCAGATGAACACAAACTATAAGAGGCCACCACCACATAACCAGACCTACAAGGAATCCTCAAGGGAGTCCTGTATCTAGAATCCAAAATACATTCACAGAAAGAAACTGTATCTTACCACCTCCAAAACCCAATAAGTACCAAAGACAAACAATAAAAGGAAAAGAAAGAAATAAAAGATATTTAAAACATCTGAATAAAAATCAATAAAATGCCAAAAGTAAGACATTACCTTTTGGAAACAACCCTAAATGTGAGTGGATTAAATCCCCCTCACAAAAGACACAGACTGGCTGATTGGATTAAAACTAGACATAACTATAGACTGTCTGCAAGAGACTCACCTTACCTGTAAAGACACACACAGACTAAGAGTGAAGGGACAGAAAAAAGACATACCATGCAAATGGAAAACAAAACTGAGCAGGAGTAGCTATTCTTATGTCAGATAAAATAGACTTTAAACCAAAAACTATAAAAAAGAGACAAATATGGTCACTATATAATGATAAAGGTATCTATCAAGAAAGAAAACATAATGATCATAAATATATATGCATCTAACATTGGAGCACGCAGATACATAAAGCAAACATTAATAGACCTAAGGAAAGAGATAGGTCCAAATACAATAAGATTTGGGGACCTGAACACCCCTCTCTCAACACTGGACACATCATCTAGGTAACAAATCAACAGAGAAACATAGGATTTAAGGCACACATTGGACCAATTGGACTTGGCAGATATCTGCAGAACATTTCATCCAGCAACTACAGAATATACATTCTTCTCACCAGCACGTGCAACATTTTCCAGGATAGACTATATGTTAGGTCACAAATCAAGCCTCAATAAGTTTTAAAAAATTGAAATCATTTCAAGTATCTTCTCAAACCACAACAGATTAAAACTAGAAATCAATAACAAGCAAAACTCTGGAAACTGTACAAACACACGGAAATTAAACATATCTCTGAACGACCTATGGGTCCAAGAAGAAATTAAACAGGAAATCAAAAAATTTCTCAAAACTAATGAAAATAAAGACACATCATACCAAAACCCGTGGGATGCTGCAAAAGCAGTTCTAAGAGGGTGGTTTTTTGCAATAAATGCTAACATCAAAAGAATAGAAAGACTTCAAATAAAAAACCTAATGCTATACCTCAAAGAACTAGAAAAACAAGAAAAATCCAATCCCAAAATTAGTATATGGGAAGAATAATTAAGATCAGAGCAGAACAAAGTGAAGTAGAAACCCATGAAAAACGATATAAAAGATTAATGAAACAAAAAGTTGGTTTTCCAGGAAGATAAACAAAATAGATAAACCATTCGCTAGGCTAACTAAAAAAAGAAGAGAGAAGACCCAAATGACAAAAATTAGAAATGAACAAGGAGACATACAGAAAAACAAAGAATCATTAGAGACTATTATAAACAACTATATGCCAACAAATTTGAAGACCTGGAGGAAACATAAATTTCTGAACACATACAAACTACCAACACTGAACCAAAAAGAAAGAGAAAACCTGAACAGACCAATAACAAACAATATTCCAAAAAATTGAAACAGAGGTCATTCTCTCAGACTCATTCTATGATAACAGAACCAGACAAAGATACAACAAAAAAGGAAAACTATAGACCAATATCTCTGGCAAACATAGACACAAAAATCCTCAATAAAATAGGAGCAAACAGAGTACAGCAACACAACAAAAAAATTATACACCACAATCAAGTGGGATTCATACCAGGGATGCAAGGATGGTTCAACATATGCAAGTCAATAAATGTGATACATCACATCAACAAAATCAAGGGCAAAAACCATATGCTCATCTCAATAGATACAGAAAAAGCATTTGACAAAATTCAACATCCTTCATGATAAAGACTCTTAGCAAATTAGGTATAGAAGGAAAGTATCTCAACACAATAAAAGCCATATATAACAAACCCACTGTCAATATCATTCTGAATTGTTAAAAGCCAAAAGCTTTTCCCTTAAAAATGGGAACAAGACAAGGATGCCCACTTTCACCACTCCTATTTACATAGTATTGTAAGTACTAGCCAGAGCAATCAGGCAAGAGAAAGAAAGGGCATCCAGATTGGAAAAGACAAAGTCGAATTGTCTCTGATTGCAGATGACATGATCCTATATATAGAAAAGCCTAAAGATTCTACAAAAAAACTCTTAGTGTTGATAAACAATTTCACTAAAGTTGCAGGATACAAAATGAACATGCAAAAACCAGTAGCATTTTTATACTCCAACAATGAACTAGCAGAAAAAGAAATCAAGAAAGCTAGCCTATTTGCAATAGTCACCAAAAAAAAAAAAAAAAAAAGAACCTAGGAATCAATTTAACCAAGAAGGTGAAAATCTCTACAATGAGAACTACAAACCACTGCTGAAAAAATTAAAGAGGACACAAAAAGATGGAAAGACATTCCATGCTCTTGGATTGGAAGAATCAACAAATACAGTTTATTCTGAGGTATTGGGGGTTAAGACTTCAACAAATAAACTGGGGAGTGTGGGGGTGGGGGGCATGATTCACCTGAGAACATCAAGTATATAATGTATCTGGTGCAGTGTTTGGCATACAGTAAGCATCAAAAAGGGGTACCAGACATTAGGGTAATGATGGAAATAAGGACTCTCCAGTCTGGGAACTACTTGGACAAGGTGACAAGCCACAGCTCAGTGCCCATCAGGAAGTCCCCGTGGGTCAATGGGAAGACCTGGGATTTGGGCAGCCAGGCCCTTGGTAAATTTACACATCCATTGGGTTTAGAGTCAGATCCATGTTGTCTCAGCCCCTCTGGGCAGTGCTCACCAGCTGGAGACCCTGAACAATTCACCCCACTTTACTGAGCCCCAACTTTCCTCATGGACTAAGAGAACAAATGACAAGCACCTGGTAATGAGAGGTGCAGGGTGAATGTTCTTTCCTCCATCTGTGAGCAGAAGGCTGGACTGGAGTCCTATTTGGCCACCTAACAGGGATGACCTTGGGCAAGTCACTCACTCTCAGTCTCTTCAGCTCTTGACCCCATAGATTGGAAGGTGGAAGTGAGCCAAGGTAGGTGAGAGTGCTTGATAAAGTGCAAAGCCTCTTACAGGTCAGCTGTCACCCTCCTTTCAGGACTCAGCGCTTCAGAGGTCTTGATGAGAGGGCGGTCACACCCACACACCCGATTCCAAGAATAACACGAGGGGTGGGGGCCTTCGGTTTCGTGACTCACAGAGCTCCCTCCTGCTGGGTATTCAAATCCTGTGGGTGGAGGAGCTGCACTTACTGACTCTTTAACTGAATGTGCCAGCCACTCCCTAGAGCTGCAACGTGACTCACAGAGCTCCCTCCTGCTGGGTATTCAAATCCTGTGGCTGGAGGAGCTGCACTTACTGACTCTTTAACTGAATGTGCCAGCCACTCCCTAGAGCTGCAACCTGTACCCACTCTTCTCCAGTCCAGAAGGAGGCCCTGGCAGGCCGAGATGACTAGGAATGCATCTCAAGGCAGTGGGCCTGTGGCTGGGGGTGTCGGTGATGGAAATAGGGTTGTTGGGCAGGACATGAAGTTCTGGTCGGTTGTGGGGAGAGGAGAGGACACCCATCCCTGACAACAGGAGACCCAAGTAGGAAAGTCCAGGGTGGGTGGAGATACTAGACAGGAATCTGGAGAAAAATAATCAATGGAGATGTCACCTCCAGGGAGGCTGGAATTGAAGATGTGAGAGTCAGAGAATAGAAAAGAGAAGAAAGAGGAAAGAGAAAGAACTGGAGGGTTGGAAAGGGGAGGGTAAGGAGCCAAGGGCTAAACCTTGGATAACACCAACACTGAGGATCTTAGGGAGAGTCCGAGGAAGAGGATTAGACAGATGAAGCTGTCAGAGATGAGGGAAGAGCAGTTCTCTGCAGCATTGGGAGGTGTCTTGGTCAGCTTGGGCCTCCATAACAAAACACCATAGACTTATGAGTGGCTGGAGCTACAGACAGGTGTTTCTCATTGTCCTAGAAGCAGCAAGTCTGAGATCAGGGTACCAGCCTGGTCAGGTTCTGGTGAGGGCTCTCTATCTGACTTGTACATGGCTGTCTTCTACTGTGTCCTCACATGCAGGGAAAAGGGGTGAGAGCAAGCTCTCTAGTGCTGTATCTCTTCTTCCAGGCACCCTAAAATCCTATTGGATCAGGACTCCACCCCATGACCTCAGTTAATCTTAATTACTTCTGTAAAGGTCCTATCTCCAAATGCAGTCACATTGGAGGAACATAGAGGAACACAAATTCAGTCCATAGCAGGAGGGCAGAGGTAGGATAAAGGAGGGAAGCTGGGGCAGGGGTGGTCCTTCCTTCACACCGGGCCCAGAGCATACGCTGCCAGAAGTCTCCACCTGGTAGCAAGAGCCCTGCTCCTGTGCCTGCCTCTGCCCTCGCTGAAAAGGGACTTGGACAAGCCCCTCCCCATTCTGGGTCTCAGTTTCCCTGGTATGCAATGCAGGAAGGAAATGGTATTCTCTAAGATCTCTGGGATACTATCATGCTCTCTCCCAAGGGATGATTGCCCCAGGAGCTCAGAGAAGAGTCAGATATTTTTTCAAACAGGCCCATTCAAGGATAAAAGAAAGGAGTGGAGGTAATACTGAGGTTAGAGGCCTTAAGCCCTCCCTAAAGACTGAGCGCGCCTGTGGCAGCCAGCCCAGGGGTGGCAGCTAGGTTAGAAGGGGCCTCCTGCAGCCTTTGTGCTTTAAGAGAAGAGAAAGAAAGCTGCATGCTCCCACCCACCCAACTCCATCTCACTCCAAAATAAGAACTTGCGTGGCGGCTAATTTTAGATGTGATTTTAAGAGCATCATCTCAAAAAAGATTTGGCCTTCGAAAGAAAGGCCAGTTCCATTTCCTTGCGTGTTTAATTAAGGTAAGGCTGTTTCCATGATGTGAGTCTATGGGTAGCACCCACCAAGTCAGATTGTCATTCATCCCGTGGAGTCTGAATGGAGCCCAGGCCATGGAAGGGCTCCTGGCAACAGGAGCCAAGGGGAGGGGCATCTAATTGAGCCTGGAGTGGGGTGGAGTGGGGGAGATCTGGGAGGCTTCCTGTAGGAAGCACTATCTGGGCTAAACTGAAGGAGGAGGAGGGGCTCCCCAGGGGAAGGGTGGGGGCAGGGCAGCCCTCCAAGCAAGAGCATAGAAGCAAGATAAAAGCTAATACAAGTAGTGGGGGAGATCTGGGAGGCTTCCTGGAGGAAGCACTATCTGGGCTAAACTGAAGGAGGAGGAGGGGCTCCCCAGGGGAGGGGTGGGGGCAGGGCAGCCCTCCAAGCAAGAGCATAGAAGCAAGATAAAAGCTAATACAAGTGCACTTGAACCTGGGCTGGGAGAGGAAGAGTATAGGGGCTGGCAGGGCCCAAACACAAAGAATCTGGAAGTCTGTGGTAAAGAGTAGGCTCTTTCGGAAAGACACTGGGGAACCACCGAAGAGTTTGAGCAGGGAAATATCTTGATCCTACTTGTTTAGTTTGCTCCTTTGTTTGTTTGGAGGGAGTGGGAATTGGACCTTGGGTGCAGAAAATATACTCATGCTGTGGTTCTTCATCCACCTTTAAGAGCGCCCCCCTTTTTCTTTCCTCCTTTGATTTACTTTTTGTTTGAGGTAATAGAGTTTTACTGCTCAGTTTCACCCAGCCTCCAAGGCACAAATAAAATGAGGTTGTAACAGTTGTTTTGCAGAACAGAACAAGGAGCAAAAATTACCTATTTCATTTTATAAAGTTATTATAACCTTGATACTTAAAATTGGATGGCACCATAAAATAAAATGTAAGACACATTTAAATATGGCCATAGACTTTTTTTAAATATAATAAAATGCTAGCAATTTGAATTCAGCAAATGTGTAAAATATCTCGTGATCAATGATTCCTTCAGATAATTCATTAACGTAATACACCTGTTCCAGATTAAATTGTGTCCCCCACCACTAGCACCAAAATTCACATAAGTCCTCATTCCCAGTACTTCAGGATGTGTTTCAAGATAGGGTTTTTAAAGAGGTAATTAAGTTAAAATGAAGTCATTAGGGTAGGCCCTAATCAAATATGACCAGTGTTCTTATAAGAAAAGTAAATTTGGACACAGACACACACAGAGGGAAGACCATGTGAAGACACGGGGAGAAGACAGTCATCTACAAGCCAACAAGAGAGACCTTGAAGAAACCAACCCTGCTGATACCTTGATCTCGGACTTCCAGCCTCCAGAAGTGAGACAATAAATTTCTGTTGTTAAAGCCACCCGGTCTCTGATACCATGTTATGGCAGCCCTGGCAAAGTAATACAATACTACAGTAAAAAATCCAAGTAGAACACCCATATAAACTCATCAGTAAATGCAGAAAAAGCAGTTGAGAAAACTTAACCCCTTTTAAAGCTTTCATTGGAGGATAACATACTTACAGAAAAGTCCACAATTCCTAACAGTACAATGAATTTTTACCAACTAAACATACCTATGTAAACAGCACCTGGATCAAGAAACAAAATGTAACTAGCATCCCAGAGACCTCATGCCATCTTCAAGACTGATGGGGCAGTGTGAACACAATTGTGTCCTCCCGAAATTTCATATGTTGAATCCCTAATCCCCAAAGTGACTATATTTGGACACAGGGCCTCTAAGGCAGTAATTAATGTTAAATGACGTCATAAAGTGGGGCTCTAATCCAATAGGACTGGTGTCCTTATAAGAAAAGGAAAACACATCAGGGAGCCACAGGAGAAAATGCTATATGAAAACACAGGGAGCAGGTGGCCGTTTACAAGCCAAGGAGAGAGGCCTCAGGAGACACCAAACCTGCTGACACCTTGATCTTGGACTTCCAGCTTCTAGAACTATGAGACAATAAATTCCTCTTGTTTAAGCTATCCCAATCTATGCCTTATTTTGTCATGGCAACCCAAGCAGACTAATACAATGCCTCTCTCCTGTTTAGTTTTTTTTCTTACTGCTTTTTATTACCCCACACATGTGCACGCACACACACATACACATATATTGTACTTCTTAAAATAATTACCTGTGGGGGCACGAGAAGGCAATTCATAAAAATAATAGTGCCCAGCACACAGTTAAGTCTGAATGAGTGTTAACTGATATCATCGTACTGAGTGAACACAGCAAGACATAGGATGAATTTAGGTAAATTCACAACGCATGTGTACATGTTCTGGCAAAAACACATGTATGTGTATTTCACATTTATTTCAATGGCATGTGCAAAAGCTTCATTCAAAGCTAACTATGTGCCAGCCACAATTCTAATTTACTTCGCTGAATTCTTATGATCATTTAAGGTCTATTCACCTGGTGTATGTATATCTAGTTAGTGGATTCCAACTGCCGCATAGAATTTTATCATGTGCCTTTTTAAGACTGACAGGGTTGTGTGGACTGAATTTTTACCATATTTTATTTTTCTGTTACTCCAGTGGTGGATCCTAGGGACTTCCAAAGTCCTGCTACCAAAAACAACACCACAATGAACATGCTTGGAGATGTCCCTTTTGGACCTACATAGCAGGATCTAGGATGCTCACCAGGGAGATGCTGGATCCTTCCATATGGATACAATATCTTGACTAAATTCTGCCTGATGGGGCTTCAAAACCACTGCCTCAGTCTACACCCCACCAGCATGTACAAAGATTCCTGGTTCCCCACATATCTGCAAACACTTTCCAACTTTCTCATTTTTGCCAGGCTAATTAGTGCAAAGTAATAATTCACTGTTGTGTTCATTTGCATCTCTCTAATTATTAATGAGTTTGAGCATCTCTTCATATACCTATGAGCTATGTGGGTTTCCCCTTCTGTGAATTGCTTATTTGCATACTTGGCCCAATTTTCTTTTGGGTTCCCTGCCTTTCATGAGACTTCTTGTACAGTCTAGGTTTTAGTCACATGTTGCTTTTAAATGTGTCATCTGTATATGACATTATTCTGTAGAAAGGTTTCTCAATCTTAGCACTATTAATATTAGGCCAGATAATTCCTTGCTGGTGGCTGTCCTATGCATTGGAGGATGTTTAGCAGCATCCTTGGCCTCTATTCGATAGATGCCAGTAGCACTCCCCTTCCAGTTGTGACAATCAAAAATGTCTCCAGACATCACCAAATGTCCTGGGAGATGGGAGACAAATTTGCCCCCAATTGAGAACCAGTGATCTATAGGTTATTTCCTCCCATTGGGTTATGGTTATCTAATCCCATTGATTAGAAATCCATAATTTTGATAAAATTTATTAATTTTTCATACTATGCTTTGTGTTTAGGGAGTCTTATTTGAGAAGACTTCCTCACTTCCAGGTTATAAAAATGTTCCCATTGTCTCCCATAAGGCTTAGAACTTTATGGTTTAACTTTTGACATTTAAGTCTTTAATTTATCTGGAGTTGACTTTTCTATTCTGGGTAAAGTAAGGATGTAGTTATGCCCTAATATACATAGTCAGCCAGTTTTCCAAAGGCACCTACAAGTCAGTGGGGCCTTTCCCATTGACCCGTGAAGCCATATTTATCATATATCAAGTTCCCACATATGCATGGTCTGTCTCTGAGCTCACTATTCTGTTCCGTTGGTCTATCTGCCTGTCTGTCCATCAAAACCACTCAAGTCTTCTATTACTATGACTTTGTAATGTATCTCAACATCCAGGAGACAAGTCCCTCCTTGTTTTAAAAGTTAACTGAGCTATTTGTAGGCCTTTATATTAATTTCAGAATAAGTTTGTCAAGTTTCTCAACATATTAATCTGAAATTCTGATTCAATTACATCAAATTTATACATTAATTTAAAGAGAATTGACATCTTTACAATGTTGTTATTCTATCATGAACATGAAATATTGCTCCATTTATTCAAACTTCCTCTTATGTTCTTTAATTGAATTTAAATTTTTCTTCCATAGAGGACTTCTTTACTTCTTGATAAATTAATTCCTAGGTATACACAGTTTCTGTAGCTACTGTGAATGGCATTTCTTTTATGTATCATGGTTGGTTTTTGCTGGTGTGGAGACATGCTGTTGGTTTTTAGTAGATGATCTTGTGTCTGATAATCTTGCTGGATCCTCTTAGTTCTAAAAGAGGGTCTACTGATTCAACTGGCTTTCTATGCAGACGATCATAACACTTGCAAATAATGATAACTTTAGCTCTTCCGTTTAATCCTTATACTTCTGTATTAGTTTGCTAGGGCTGCCATAACAAAATACCGTAGTCTGGATGGCTTAAACAGCAGAAATTTATTTTCTCACAATTCTGGAGGCTAGAAGTCCGAGATCAAGGTGTCAGTACAATTGGTTCCTGCTGACATATCCCTTCTTGAATTGTAGATGGTTGTCTTCTCTGTGTCTTCACAAGGTCTTCCCTCTGCACCTGTCTGCATCTTAATCTCCTGCATACAGATATCAGGCATATTGGATTAAGGCCCACCTTAATTACCTCATTTTAACTTAATTATTTCTTTAAAGACCTTATCTCCAAATATAGTCACATTCTGAGGTTCTAGTGGTTAGGACAGCAGGATACAAACAGGAGACACAATTCAGCCCATTAAAGCCTCCCATTGCTCGTTCTTGGTCTCGACTGCAGCGATAACCCAAGGGGCCCCATTGTTTTCCACCCCACAGTTGTGCCAGGCAGGCACTGATGCCGCCAGGCCATGTGTGGGCAAGAGGAAAGAGGAGGAGTCATACCTGTCCCAGGTGAGGAGCCCCGTACCCCTCTGCCTGTGGCTCACATTCCCTCCACATGCCATGCCAGGGCATCCTCCTTCCTCCCTCGAGTTTTCCCACAGATTTCATGGAGGTTCTTCAGCACCTCCATGCTTCCCTCTCCTTCTGTGGTGCCTCCAGAGTTCAAGTTTAGGTGGTGGGGTCAGGCAGGGAAGGGATTGGGAGAGTGGAGTGAACCGTCCAGCCAGAAATCCTGATGATCTGCTTGTATGTTAGAAAGATCTCTTTGGCTACAGTGTAGAAATTGAATTAGAGGTGGCAATTATGGAGGCAGGGAGACTAAATAAGGGGCTATTGTGATAAGTGAGCAGTTGACATCCTAGACAGAGGTGGTGGCAATGGGAATGGAGAAGCAGATGGTGTTGACAAGCCCTCATGGCTCTTTACATGTGGGATAAAAGGCAAGAAAGAAGTCAGGAATGATGCTCTAGTTTCTGGCATGGGCAACTGGGGGGTGGTGACCTTCCCTGCAATACAGGGCATAGGAGCAAGAGGTTTGGGGTGGTGAAGTGGGGATGATGAGGTTGCCTTGGACTCTTGCAAAGTAATGCACCCAAACAACATTTGAATTGAGATGTTTAGCTGGCAGTTGGAGCTCTAGACCTGGGATCAAGGAGAGAAATCTGGACTGGATGACTTTGTTTTTTGTTTTCTCAGTTTTAAAGTCATTTAGTTCATCCTCTTCATTCTGAATTCAGATCCATTTCATTTTTGTTTTAATGAAACATAATTGATTGTACATATCTGTGGGGGTACAGCATTGAATATCAATACCTGTGTGCAATATGTGATGCTCAAATCAAGATAATCAGTATATTCAACATTATACATTGTAATCATTTTTTGTGGCCTTTACCAATTTCTTGCTAACCCTCCCTCCCCCTCCCCCTTTCCCACCTCTGGTGGCCTCAGTTCTGTTCTCTCCTTTTGAAAGTTCAATGAATTATTGTGATTGTTATATCTTCCTTCCTTCCTTCTTTCCTTCCTTGCCTCCTTCCTTCCTTCCTTCCTTTCAGCTCCCACTTATGAGTGAGAACATGCAGTATTTCTCTTTCTGTGCCTGGCTCATTTCACTTAACATAACTTTCTCTAAGTTCATCAATGTTGCTGCAAATGGCAGAATTTCATTTTTTTTTATTGCAGAGTAGTATTCCATTGAGTATATATGCCACATTTTCCTTATCCGTGGATTGGATGGTGTTGAAGGGCATCAGCCCTAAATGGCAGTTGAAGCCATTGGAGTAGATGAGCTTAGGCGAGCTTCCTGGATGGTGTGGGAAGGGAGATGAGCTTCCTGGATGGTCTGGGAAGGGAGAGGAACAGAGGGCCTAGGACATACCCCTGAGGATCACAACATTTCAGGGCTGGTCTGAAGAAGAAGGGACAGAAAAGGAGGTCACGAAGGAGCTGCCAGTGAAATTGGAGGAAACCCAGGAGCATCAAAGGAGCNGAATTATTGTGATTGTTATATCTTCCTTCCTTCCTTCTTTCCTTCCTTGCCTCCTTCCTTCCTTCCTTCCTTTCAGCTCCCACTTATGAGTGAGAACATGCAGTATTTCTCTTTCTGTGCCTGGCTCATTTCACTTAACACAACTTTCTCTAAGTTCATCAATGTTGCTGCAAATGGCAGAATTTCATTTTTTTTTTTATTGCAGAGTAGTATTCCATTGAGTATATATGCCACATTTTCCTTATCCGTGGATTGGATGGTGTTGAAGGGCATCAGCCCTAAATGGCAGTTGAAGCCATTGGAGTAGATGAGCTTAGGTGAGCTTCCTGGATGGTCTGGGAAGGGAGAGGAACAGAGGGCCTAGGACATACCCCTGAGGATCACAACATTTCAGGGCTGGTCTGAAGAAGAAGGGACAGAAAAGGAGGTCACGAAGGAGCTGCCAGTGAAATTGGAGGAAACCCAGGAGCATCAAAGGAGCCAGTGAGAAATCTAGCCAGATGACCAGATGTTCCCTAGATTTAGGGACATGGAAGTTATCAGCAACCTCTACCCCCAATAGGGCAGAATGTCATTTTCTCCATCGTGACAATAATAAATGGTCTCATTAACAATGATATCACCTTGGAACTACATAGCATTTTGTAGTCTTGCAAGCAGTTTATATTCCTCCACCTTCTTTGGTTTTATGAAAATGAAGGAGCATAAGGTCAATTTTTAAGGAAGTAGGGAAGTTTTTGCTGGAGAAGACAAGACTTGGGGGTGGAGGGTTGAATATGCTGGAAGTCTTCGAATTCACAAAAGGCCAGGCAGAGTCTGTTCTGCAGAGCTTCCAAGCAGAGCTCAGGAAGGATAGGGATGCAGGGCCTGACTCAGCTGTTTGCAAAGTCAGAGCCGTCCAACAAAAGACGGTGCTGCCTCCCAAGGCAGTAAGACCCGCCCCCTCACCACCCCCAGCCCACCTTCTCAAACCCTTTCAAGTTCGTTGTCTCATTTCACCTTCACAGCAGTTCTGTAGAGAGAGAGGTGGTTTTCCCTGTGTTTACAGATGGAGAACCTGAAGCCCAGAGAGATTAAGGGGCATGAAGAAGATCACACAGCTAGGAGGGGGAGGAGTAGGGCTGAAGCCCAGGTCTTCTCCTTCCAAGAGCAGTGTTTTGGCCATGCCTTCTATGGGAGAAGCTGTCTGGGCTGAGCAGTTGCTCAACAGGAAAGCCCAGGCAGGAACCACTGCCCAAAGGAAGGAGGGAGGGTGTGTAGGGGCCAGGGGCTCTACTAGACGACGCTGCTTCCAGCTAAACAATCTGTGACAATGGTTTTCTTCCTCAGGTGTGATAACACTTTTTACAGATGAGGAAACTAAAATACAGAGATTGCTGTTGGAAAATGAAACTGCTCCTGCCGTTAATGCAGACCCACCGAAGGCCTCAGCAACAGCACGCCAACCTCATGGGGTTGGAATTGTTATTGATCAGTTATCAATCACTTTATCTGGATCAGTGTTCTCCAGGATGGTGGGACACTGCTCTGGGAGTCTCTCTTCCTATGCTCTGCTGCCGCGACCCCCTTAGTGACTGTGCCCCAGCATGAGATCAGCAGTGCTCCATGCTCAGACTCTGGGTTACTGTTCTTTAGTTCATACTCCCAAGCTCAGCTGTTCTTCTGAGGTGGCAGCATGTCAGGGAACAAGGACAGAAGGACCATGTGAAAAAAGTGTTGAGCAGTGACAACATGTAACTGCCCAGAAACAAGGGCAGCTATGTACTGATTCGACTCTTGAACAGAACTAATCCCTTAGACCTAAGAAAAGTTACTAAGATTCCTGGGCATCTTGGCATAGGGGTGGGGGGCAGGAAGGAGTGAAGCTGCTAATTGGTGCAGGGCTCAGGGGGAAGATCAAGAACTTCCTGCTAATTGGTGCAGGGAGAGTTCCTGCAAACAATTGGAAAGAAATTATAAAAATCCCAAGTGTCCATCAACCAGAGAAAAAATAAATAATTATGGTATTTCCACACAGTGAAATACCATACAGTGGGAAAGAGTGGATGACCAGGGCATTCATGTGTAAAATATCATGTTGGGTGAAAAAAGCAAATTGCAGACATGCTAATTGGTGCAGGGAGAGTTCCTGCAAACAATTGGAAAGAAATTATAAAAATCCCAAGTGTCCATCAACCAGAGAAAAAATAAATAATTATCGTATTTCCACACAGTGAAATACCATACAGTGGGAAAGAATGGATGACCAGGGCATTCATGTGTAAAATATCATGTTGGGTGAAAAAAGCAAATTGCAGACAAATTGTGTCATATATGTGAATATAAAATTGTGTCAAATTATAGTTTAAAAGCCTGCAAAGCAATGTTATACATTGCTTAGAAATACATACATGTTGATGCAGTGAAAGTGTAAGAGAAATGACTGGCATTGATAAAGACCTCATTCAAGAAATTGGCTACTTGTTGGTGAAAAGGTGGTGCAGAGGTGAATGCAATAGGGGAGGGACACACAGGAGTGTCCACAGTGTTGGAAATGTTTTGTTTCTTAGTATAGGTTGGCTACACCTACCATACATTATTCTTTAAGACTTACTGCTTTCAAAATATATTTCCTATCAGTTGGTTAATGCATGGTGCTGATAACACCAAGGTCAGGGTTCAATCCCTGTACCAGCCAGCTGCCAAAACAGAAAACAGTGAGAATTCAGATCAAAATATATTTCCTAATAATTTTTTGTGACCATATGTACACCCAAAGCTGGTAACACTAGCCATCAGCTTTGTTCCTGAATCTGCCTCCCCTGCTGAGGTGTGAGGATACTTCTTGGGACTGGAACCACCCAGCTAAGCTTTCCCAAATTCCTGGTCCATAGAAACTATAAAATAATAAATGTTTATTGTTATATTAAGCTGCTAGAAAGCTATTACAAAGAATGTGTATTCTTGAGCAAAGCAGAGATGCTGTGAAAGTGGTATCTTACCAGGGTATCTCATGCCCTCCTAGGTACCAAATAGCTAAATTTATTTTCGATCTGCAAAGCCTCAGATGGTTAGCACCAGCCAGGAAGAGATGGTGGCCCCAGATTTTGTGGGCGGGACAGGCCATGTATTAGTAATTTCAGTGCCTCCTGGGCAGACCGCTCTTAATCAACTTTGCACTTTTTTCAATCAGATCTACTTGCCTCAAGGGGACACCTCTTGAGGACAGAAAATAGACCTTCAGGCTTGTCTGCAAACTTCCAGAGCTCAGGTGGAAGGGGCAGATGATTTATGATACTTCAGAAAAGATGAGGAGAACATCCTCATCCTGGCTGGGAGCTACTGTGCAGCCATGAGGGACAAAGTGGCCAAGAAACGGAACCAAAGGCCTCCAACCTTACTGCTCTCCTTGCAGCCTGGTAAGATGCTATTCCAGATTTCATGCACCATTTTCCATCTTAGACCCATGCTTCCGGTTAGCACAGAGGGGAGGGTGAGGTAGTGACGGGGAGAGGGGTGCTTGTGAAATAAACAACTAAAAAACGAAAGAAAAAAAGCCTTTGGTAAAGCACAGGGAGCAACCATTTTCCCTGGGCTGCAGTGTCCAAAGCTGATTCAAAAAGAAATCTCTGCTGTCAGGTGGAAAATGGGCTTTTCCCTAAAACAAGCTCTCAAAGTTGTTCAAGAATTGAGCCTCTGTGAGAGGGAGAGGAATGAAGTTAGTCAAAGAAAATAGACATAGTGCCCTGGGTGGGAAATGTGTGCGTCTTCATTCTGATGTGCTGTTAAGAGCTCAGTTTTTGACCAGGGTTGGGAGATATTGTACTGGATTAGGAGTAATCGCTCCAAATCTAAATTTATCTTCCCTATTTCTTGAGGGTGGAGTAAAGGAGGAACAATCAATTACATCTGGGCACAGGTCACACTATCATAGGAAAACATGTCCTTCCCAAAAAATGTTTGAGAGAGTCGTTATTTTGGATGTTTTTGTAATATTAAATAAAGTCTTTTAACAGATCAAAATTTAAAAAATGAAGTAAGACCTTAGGATTTTGCACAGAAACCATGGAGGCCTGAGCTTGTCTCCTTAGAAGCTCTCCTTCATTTGCAGGTGGGAAAGCTGAGGTCCAGAAAAGGGAAGCTACAGAGCCAAGGTCACACGAAGATTATGGGCAGAGCTTAGACCAGAACCCAGGAACCCACCTTGAAGGCAGCAACATCTGTGAACTACCTGAGCCTTCCCAGTTCAGATGGAGCATGCATGTGAGTGTACAGAGCTGTGTGTTGATTAGTTATCCCTACCATTAATCCTCTTGGGGAAAGCCTGCCAGGTCACACAGACACTGATAAGGAAATGAGGGCCAGAAAATGAGATAGCTGACCCCACAGGGCTCATCCCCAAGAGCAACATTTTGGTCCCTGGGAATTGAGTTTTCTCATGCCTGGACCTGATGAATCAGCTTAGAAATATGGCAGTGAGTGCTGCTTGACAGAGAAGGGGCCCTAGAGTGAATGAAAAGGCAGAAAAGACAGAAGGCAGAGTGTCTCACAGCCAGAGGGACCAGGTGTAAGTCCTAGCTCTGAGCCTCCAGCTGTGTGATCTTGGGCAAGTTACTGCACATCTCTGGGCTTCTAGTTCCTCTGCTTTCAAATGGGCATCATAAATATCCATCTTGTAGTGAGCTCAAGATATAGAGGAGGTGCTGGATAAACATTATTAACTCCTGAATACTGAGCTAAAAAAGGAAAGGAAGAAGACACCCACACAGGCACACAAACACATCACCTGCTCAGACTGCCTACACCTGCCTGCCATTTTTAGAGCATCCTTTTTAGCTGCCTTAATACATATGGGTTTTCTGATCATAGAGGTTCTGGACACACCCTCTGTCTTGATTACTAAACCTGTACGAAGGTTGCTCACCAGACTTATTCCCTGGCTCTTCAATTGGACAGATAAAATCCCAATGGTTTTTGGAACCAAGATACCCTATACACTCATTTAAACCTTCCCTGGCTGTGCCAGTGACAGCCTAGGAAACAGTGGCCCAGACTGTGAGTTCTGAGATCAGACAGAGCTGGACTCAAATCCTGCTTCTGCCTCTCACTGGCTGAGTGAATTTGGGCAAAATGCCAACGTCTCTACTTGGTTTCCTCATCTGTAAAACTTCAGTGAGCAAAAATACCTCCTCTGCAGTGCTGTTGTGAAGTTTTTAAAAGAGAAACAGTTAAAACACAGAGTCAGCCATAGTTTGTGGTGGTTGCTGCTGTTAAAATCTTATGCTGTGAAATGAGAGTAGGCTGCCTTCTCCAGAGGAAGCGGCGAGGTGTGTGGGGTCTTAGGAATTGTGCCTTTGGTGGGGGGGGGGGGTAGTTTTGAGATCCTAAGCAAGTCACTTAAGCTCTCTGAGCCTCCATTTTCTCTTTTGGACAATAAATATAATAGATAGGCTTCCCAGACCTCAGAAGGCTTCTGTAAAATTCAACTAAGATAATAGAAATAAAAGTGGTTAGGAAACTCGGTAGCAAGCCTCCATAAAAGGATAATTATTATTTAGATGTGACTGAACAACTGTAATTCTAAAATGCCTTCATTTCACAATTACCCAGAATGCAGGCAAAAAAGAGATGAAAATTAGCAGTGGGAGAAGTAAGACAAAATCAGAGGATTTTGAAACCTCTAATAATACAAAATTCACCCAAAGTAGAACATTTAATTTCATCTTAAACCCCATTTTGTCATCACTATTATTATTTTATTTTGGATAGAGATGTTTTTTTTGTCTATTTATTTCCTGAGAACAGTTGTCTTTTTTCTTTTCTCTAGTGTTGCTAAACAATATAAATACTCCCCTAAGAGCCTTAACAGGAACAATCTTCCATGTGATTAGTCAGTAGCCAAGATGAAATTCTATGGGTCTGCAAACATGAGGCCACACTAAAGCAACACAGGTTCTTCCCACGAAGGGAATGAGGGAACTAACTGAGAGAACACAGAAATCCTTAGATCCACTTAAAAGCATCAGTTCTAGAAGTTTATTGTCTTTCCGGGTCTTGAAAAGTGCTCAGGAGCAAGAACTTTGGCACCACACCTAGTCTGAGTCCTAGTGCTGTCCTTTAAAAGGTGCATGCGGACTCCCATCCATAAACAGGGATAATAATATGGGTCCAGAGGGTCATTGTGAGGGTTAAATAACAAACTATGTAAAAAGCTTATCCAGGTGCCTAGCACATAGTAAGCGTTTAATAAACAGCAGTTCAAAAATAAAAAGCTTCACTTGAAACTTTGAGGCCTTCCAGCACTTTTCTGTTTGTAACTGGTTTCCATAGAGTACCTCCTTTTGCCTTCCCAACTGCCCAAGAAGGTCTATGGATCAGGACTCATGAGCACCATTTTACTGGTGAGAAATCTGAGTCTCAGAGAAGTGAGGTGACCTGCCCACGGTCACATGGGGAGTGAGTAGAAGTGAAGACGGGGTGCCTCCCAAACTCTGCACTGCAGGGCTAGCTCTGCAGGCCCTGGGTGCCAACACTGAATAGGCCCACAGCCAAGTGAGAGGCCCAGGGTGCCAGATTCCATAAGAAGCCCCCTACCCGGGTTGGAATTCAAGACCTCAGTGGAAAAAGAAGCGTGACTCAGTTTCCCCAACTCTACACCCCCACACTCCCACGCCCATCTAAGCCAGGGCCTGGTGCCTGCACTGCCCAGCTGACTACAGTTGGAACTGCTGACACCTGCCCACAGACAGGCTGCCATCAGCCTTCCATGACGCCCGGAAGCTCGCTCTGTCGGCTCTGGAGGGACAGGCCCGACTGCGGCTAGAAAGCCAGAACGTTCTGCCCCACAGTTTCCAGGATCTGACGTGGGCACCCACTGCTCACCTGCTGAGGGGAATCTCTCCACGGACCACGTCAGCAGGTTTACCGTAAAGTCACCACCTGGCAGCTTCCAGCCCCAGCCCCTGATTAGTCATACCCCCTCCTGTTTCCCTTTAGATACGGGAATGGAGAGACCCCAGAAATGAGGGAAACCATGATCACTATTTGAGCCCCACAAAGCCCCAGACTTAAACAGCACATCCTGAATCTTCTAAGCTACCAGGATCCTAAACTTCTAGCCCATGTAAATGGAAAAATCCTCAGAGACCATCTGATCCAGGATGCGGCAGACATTGGCATGTCTAATGGGGCCAAATAGTAAATATGTTAGGTTTGGTGGGTCGCATTCAGTTTCTGTTGAATATTCTTCTTTGTTCTATTTTTATTAAACCTTTTCAGAGTATAAAAAACACTCTTAGCTCAGAGTCCATGTACAAACAGGCCTGGGGCAGAATTTTCCCAAAAGCTTGCTGATCTCTGCTTTACCCAAACCTCTCATTGCACAGATGGCAAAACTGAGGTCCAAAGAGGTTGAAGTACACTTGCCCAAGGTCCCTCCACGATCAGGACTGCCAGACATACTCAGTTCTGACTCCTGGGCCACTTCGCCTCCAGAATTAAGAATACTTTATTTTATTCCATTTCTTCAAAAATCTGTTAACCCCTGGTTCTTAACCAAAATGCTTAATTAATTGCTTTTTCAATGTTCAGTAGTACAAATGCTGTAGATGAATGCAATAGAAAAAAAACCTGTTATTTAAAAACCAAAAATAGCTGTAGTTGTTTCTGCCTTCTAAAGACAGGTGATGTCATGTGTATCTGAGGGAAAATCTGTGCATGCCCTCTTGTATTGCAGAGCTGGTAGGGAGAGAGAAAGGAACAGACTGACATTTCATAGCCTTTCCCAGGTTCTCTTGCTCTAGTGAAAGGAGGGGAGAGTGGGAGGTGAAGAAGACCACCCATCGTTTTGCAGAGTATTTGGGCATGCAAAGGGAGCCTTCATGCCATGTGAACTGTAGTACTAGCCTAAATTATTCTACTTAATAAAAGGAGGGGAATCAGGAGGCCTGAAGGGTGGGGATCCAACTAGTGGATAAGTAGAGGAGGTGAGAGGAGAAATGGTTGGCAGAGCAACATGTCGCTGTGGTACAGACAGAAGGCTAGAATCAGGAGTGTCTGATGTCAGCATTAAGTGATTTGCATTAACATGACCTCAGCCCCCTTGACATCCCTCAAACCTCTAGTAAAATGTGCTCCACACAAAAGCCTTGTGTGAGCATTTTTATTTTTGTTTCTGCTGTTTTTGATTTTTGAGGAAATTGAAGAAAAATTTCTGGGGAAAGTGGGGTGGAATAAATCACACACACAAGGACTGAAAGAACAGCACCCATAGATGGAAAGAACAAGGTGAGCACAGAGAGGGTCTCAGAGCAGAGGTGACCAGAATCACCCACCCAATGTCCTTCCTCTGTTCTTCTTCCTATCCAAATCCCTCTTCTGTTTGAGGACATACATGTCAGCCCTATTCAAGATTCTCATTTTCCTCATTTCCCTTGCAGGGAGGAAGGGCCACATGACATAGTTCTGATTGATAAGACCCTGGCGGAAGTCTTGGAGGAATTCTGGAAAAGTGTTTCTTTCTTGATAGGAAGGGACAAACATGGCTGGTACCATCATCTCTATCTGTCTTCTTTCTTTGAACGTATGTGTGTAAACCTGCAGCTGCGGGCATCCTCTTGCTACCGTGCACTAGAATTTTCTGCTATGATGAAAATGTCCTCTATCTGCACAGACCCAATACAGGAGCCACTAGCCACTTGAAATGCTGCTAGTGTGATTGAGGAACTGAAATTTGTTTTTTTAATATTAATTCATCTAAACTTAAATTTAAAATAGCTGTCCATGACTAATGGTTACCTCAAGGGACAGCTAGGGCTAGAGAATCATAGACTCTCTAAATCCAATGTTGAATCACCTATCGCCTTGTTATGGAAGAGAAATAAGTCTCTCATTTTTAAGTCACCATAAATCAAGTTTTCTGGTACCTGCAGCTAAATGTGTCCTAATGGATACTACCAGAGAGAGAGACTACGAGAGCCCCAGGGCCCCCACTGCCCCATTAGATAGCATTCAAGCCAATCAACCCCATTTTATTTGCAGCTTAAAGGACAGTTAACATCAGCTAATATCAGGGTAAGAGAATATCCCATGCAGAAAAGAAGGGGAAGAATAGAACCCTTCCCCCATCCCACCCCACTCCCACCCCAGGTTCTCCCTTTGACCAAAGGCACAAACTTCTAAAATAGCCAAGGCTGGGGAACTGGCAGCCTAGGATCAAAGTGAAGCACAGAATTAGACATGCCAGGGTCTGCCACATCCTGGCTTGGCCCTTCCCTTCCACACACCCCTCGGGCAAGCCACTTCCTCTCTCTGAAGTTCATATTCCTCATGTACTAAGTAGAGGAATCAGGCTTCTTCTGCCTAGCTCAATGAGTTATTGTAGGGCTTAACTCACAATGGACAGAAATACATTTTGTAAACAGTAAAGTGCTGGTGAGAAAATTCCTGGAGATGATCCTTCCAGGAAAGACTGGAGGCCTCAGAAAGTTCCACTACCTGCTCTGAGAAGCAGGGACACCTAACATTCCTGCTCTGCTTGGCTCTTCAGGCCTGGATTTTATCTTTGACTGGTAGTCAATTCCACCAGCCTTGCTAAGGACCAGATTGGGGCTGGGTGGGGGGAAGGCTGGGGGAGCCCAACGCTCATAAATGAGCATGGAGCAGGTATCAGGTACCAACCCCTTGAGTGACCAGCTCAGTTGGTACCTGGAATGACTGCAGATCAGTACCCTCAAACACATGCAACATAATTGTACCCTCATCATTGCCCCACAGTAGGCATTTATATCCCTCTAATCATATTGGGTCAGATCTGAACACAGAAGCAGGCAATACGCTAGCAAAGCTTCTAGGGTAGCTTAGAAGGAGGGAGCTTTGGAAAACAGGCTCCTTTCCAGGGAATGCAGAGACAGAAACTCAGGGGCCCAGAGTGATGGCAACACCCAGGGTGAGCAGAAGCCATTGGAAGCCTCCCAGGAGAGAGGATGTCATGGGAAACAGTTTGGATCAGAAAAACAGCCTCTAGGCTGGAAGCAAAGAGAAAGGTTAATAAACCCCACCTTCAACCCTTTACCCCCCAACAATGCTAAACAGACTTCTGTGGTACTAGCTATATGTTGTTAAAGAATTATATCTAAAACAGGGTATAA
The DNA here is from genome assembly GCF_000696425.1 of Galeopterus variegatus. Lineage (NCBI taxonomy): Eukaryota > Metazoa > Chordata > Mammalia > Dermoptera > Cynocephalidae > Galeopterus > Galeopterus variegatus. Next base: position 238,829 of record NW_007728190.1, on the reverse strand, counting down.
TCATGACCTTCACTGAAATATAAAATAAATGCATATCAAATATTTTATTTAGCTCATTTATTTGTGGGAGAACCAGTAAGAATGTCACAACTGGTTCAAAGGAGAATTCAAAGAACCACATATACACAAACAAGAAATGTTGAAATGAGTGTACAAATAGATGCACAACTGGCTTATTCCACAGGAGGTGGTAAACTGGTTGTATTTCCACCAGAAAAATTCGTTTGCATATCCGTGGACAAGAATTGTTTGTATCACTCTCAGTTATCTACGATTTACAGAATTTCAAAAGAGCTCAAAGGCAATAAAAGGCACAAAGTCCCCTTAGAACCACCTCGTTTTCCGACTAAAACACCCAGTCATCTTTTCAGTCCGTTTCAAAGTCATTCACCACTTTTCCTACAATATCTAGGTCATGTTTCTGTTACTTAAGCACTAGCTCCACAGTTGTCCATGGGCTCATTGGAATGAACATCAACACTACAGGAAGTCTACAGATTGTTCTGGAGCTAGGCAGAACTGAGATGAGCACTAGGAAGAGGGCATGGAATACAGAATTATTGAGCTCAAAGAGACCAAATACCAAAGACTTTATTTCACAGATGCAGAAACAGAAGCCCGGAGAGAAAAGGGGATTTTCCTAAAGACACAGAGCAGAGTGGAAATGACACCTTATCTTCTACAGCACACACTTTTTAAGGCAGAGGGGCTAGAAAAGGAAGGTGCCAAGGGATTATTTATTCCTTCTGGTCTAGGGAGAGTGATCCCCTTTGGCGCCTTCTGAGCTGCATCTGCACAATAGGGTGGTACTAATCCCTCCCTCACTGTGCACAGTGAGGTGCAAATGGGATGATTTAGATAGAACAGTCTGTCCCATAGCAGGTGCCTTATAGAATCATTTCCCTTCATCCTCCTGAGTGGCCCTGTGACTACAGGAGAACTACAGGAGTCATTCTGCTTTCACTCCCCCAGGGGTTGCAACTGAACAAAAAGACCTCAGCTTTCTTGCCCACAATGAGTCATTTGCTCCTTTCTGGCTTAGATTCAGTTTGTTTGGAAAGAGCTCTGATAATTTCAGGGCCGAAGCTCTTTGGGCTCCAAGTCCTCTGGCCACTGCCACATTTCCCATGCAAGTTGACCTCCTATAACATATTTTGAAGAGAACACAGAAAAAGAAGGGAGTAAAAAAAGTTTTAAGTATGAAAGTCACCCCCACCAGAAGGGGCTCTAGGGCAATGGTCACAGGGTGGGTGGGTGGGTGGGAAGATGGCCAGGGATGGGTGGGAAGAGCCCCAGTGAATCGTACCCTTGGCAAAGCAAACCCGCAAATGAAGACACTGAGCCTATTTCCCAGCACCACAAAGTCGATGTGACCTTCAAACAGCCCGCAAGGCAGGGCTCCGCATGTCTTCTGAGTTCTGATATGACTGAACATCCAACATGTAACCGTGTTGTGAGCAATCTGGTCTCAGTCCTCTGCCACATTCTCAGTTTCAGGGCATCCCTGATCTCTCTCTGCAGAGAGATTCAGAAGAGGCCCCAGGGGAATTAAAAGTTGGGGGATTTTGGTTTTGAGGTATTTTTCCCCAACATGCACACTCATACCACCATGTAATAATAAGACCTTTCCCTTTCTCTGGGACAAAACTTTGCAAAAGCATCAAAAGTCAGATAGGAAGGGACCCCCAAAGCTTCTGGAACCAACTAGAAAACCCACTGAGGGCAGAATCCTGGCTCTTCCAGAACTGATGAAAACATAGACCCCAGATGAAGGCCCTTTATGCTTCTCTAACACTTTGGAGTTCACAAGTCATTTTTTCACCCCAGTCATTTGAGAAAATTTGACCGTATTTTACAAGATCAGAAAAATGAGGTTACATGCAACTGAACCAGGACTGAATCCCCCATCTTCTATCATAGATATCAGTTGTAGCAAAGGAGAAACTGAGGTCAGAGAAAGAACAACTTGCCTGTGGTCACACAGGAGGTGAACAGCAGGGCTGGGATTAGAACCCAAGTGTCTCTCCCAAGTCAAAATTCATTTCATTCTTCTACCTTGCTTCTTTCCTTAGAGAGCTCCAAGGACAGAACTCTATGTGTAGCACCAGGAACATTTCCTTTTAGGACAAAGATGGCAAATCAGTTTCCTCTCAGATGGATGGATTGGCAATGGCTATGTGGAATTCTTGTTGAGACAGCTCTGTGGGTACACAGGAGCTCAGCAGGAGAAAGGACTCTTGCTTAGCAAGTGTCGGCCATGAGTATGGTAGGTGGCTGGGTCACCGATTTCCTGTCTTTGTCTGGATTCTATTTTCACTCCCTTTTCTCCTATGTAGAGTGTCATTACTTACTGTAGGCAAAACATGAGGGTGACAGAAGGAAACAACCAAATCTAGAGTTCAGCCTACTCCCTGAGGATGAAAATAAGACAAATGTACAAATAACTTACGGCATCTGCCATCTTTCAAAGAATTCCAATCTTTCTTTGAAAAACCGAAGTTCATAGCTTGAGTGTGGTCTCAACCAGGACTTGCTGCCACCAGCCCTGGAGCACAGCAAATATAGAGTTGCCATGTGGAAAGCAGCTCACCTGAAAAACAATACATACATTTCAGAGTGTTTGTCACTGTGATTTTCCATTTGGAGCTCATATTTGAAAACACTACTTGTTGTCTTATGTGACAGACTTTCAGGAGCAGCAGAAGATGGGCTCTCACTATAATCCAATTTTAGCTATTCTGGGAGGTAGGTGAATGGCTATCTCTTTGAGCTGCTCCCCAGTACCCCCACTAAGTGAATTTAACATGTGCCTCTGAAATAGTTTACTATTCCTAATTCTTCCATTCCCTGAAATTATTATTAGAACTACATGTCCTTTTTGCCTTGTGACCTGACATTAAGGACATTACCTCCAAGTAGAAGAGGTAAAGTATATAACCAAGGCCGTTAACTCGGAACTTGGCTGTTTGACTTGTTGTAGTCAATGGGACATGGGTGTAAGTGATAAAGTGTCAGTTCCAAAGAAGGGCCTTATGAAGCATTGCATGTTTCTGCTCACTTATTCTGTCCTCCTACTTGCCATGATAGGAGCTTCTCCCAAATAGCTTCTGTCCCTTCAGTCCAGGTCCTAGAATGAAGACATGTGAAGTAGATCTTAACTGATCCTCAACCTGAAGCCAAGCCCAGCTGATCCAAGCTAAGCCAAACAGAGCCACATGAACTGATCTGAACTGTGAGTAAGAAAAACATATGTTATCATAAGTCACTGATGTTTGGGGAGTGATTTGTTACGCAGCATTATCAAGCCAAAAAAAAAAGAGAAAAACTGACTCATACAGACACACAGACTGTTACTTAAGTTATTCCATCAAAAACATAATCTCTGGGGCCGGCCCGGTGGCGCACTGCTACAGCACGCCACTTGGGAGTGCGGCGGTACGCTCCCGCCGAGGGTTCGGATCCCACATACAGACCGGTTCCCGCTCACTGGCTGAGCGACTGAGGAACTGGATATAATTTTGCTGCATTTAAGCCAAGTAAGCAAACTAAGCATTTACTTTGTGTTTAAGACTCAGGAAAAATGTGAGAATTACTTTTGTTTCTATTACAAAAAGAAAATGACTAAGTGAGTTTTCATCTTAACATCATCAAAACAGGTTTTTTCCATCTTCAAGGAAAACTTAGTTACACTTATTGCTCAGTCTCTTGTATTGACTATTATGAAATTTAGACTCATCATTAATTTTCACATTAACAATGTTTTACTTTAATTTTCACAGTAACCATCATTTTATGACTTTAATTTTCACAGTAGGCATCATTTTATGACTTACATAAATATAGAAGCATTATTTTGAAGGTATTTGAAACAATTAATGATAAAGGATCTTCAATGTATATAACAAAAAACCAAGTTATCAAATTTATTAGCACCAGAAGAATTTTTATTTTCTTTAAAAAACATATTATCAGAAGTTCAAAGAACCATGAAGACTGGAATAAAATGTATTCTTTAAATCTTCTCTATTTTTAGCCTTCTCACTTGCTGATAAATTCTATAGTATGTACTTAGGAACTGCCCAAGAGAGACTCCTTTTTCTGATGTTTGTGTTTTTTTTCTGACTTGGCAGAGGCAGGACTGAAACCCATGTCCCTTGCTTCCCAGTTCAGTTCTCAGGCCATAGCACATCTGTTTTCATGTTATGAACTCAGGGCCTCTGAAAAGGCTTCTTTTCTCCAAAATATCAGAGGCAGGACTGAAACCCATGTCCCTTGCTTCCCAGTTCAGTTCTCAGGCCACAGCACATCTGTTTTCATGTTATGAACTCAGGGCCTCTGAAAAGGCTTCTTTTCTCCAAAATAGACTCCTCCTGACCATGAGGTAAAGCTTGCAAAGCTTTTCACAATGACTCACTCAGAAGCCAAGACTCTCCAGCAGAAGGGCAAATCATAATATAAACACCCCACAACCTGGCTCTGCAGCAAAGTTCCAGGCCTCCCACCCCCGTGTGCCACAGGCAGTCCCCAAACCAGGATAGCCCCAGGGTGGGTCACCCCAGAGAGCATTAAAAACTTGAGAAACTGCCCTTCAGTACCCCCTTTACCCTCATACTGGACACAGTGAGTAGAACTTCCTCCCCTGTCTGCCTTTTTTTTCTCTTTCCATCCATCCCTCCACTCATTTGGTCATCCATCTGTAATAGATTAGATCCATTAAGGCCCCAATTCTCATCCGGTCCTACACCCATGCCTTTGCCATATGACAGTGAAGTGTCCTCCCACCCTGTCTGGGCCCAGCCATATGACTTGTTTTGGCCAATGTAATATTAACTGATGTGACACAAGCAGAGGCAAGAAAAATTACTTGAATTTTTCCTCTAATTGCTTGTGGCCTCTTCCGTTGGCATGGGCCAGCCTACTGGGAGATAAGAGACGTGTGAACTAGCATCAAATCACCCGAGTCGTCCCAGCCATGGCCACCACAGATCATCTAGGAGCCAGCCAATGCCCTAGAAATGTGACCAAGCCCAGCCAATTTCAGTAGAACTACCCAACTGACCATCCCAGACACACGGGCAATAAACAGACATTGTCATAAGCCACTAAGGTTCTGTCATTTTTACTCAGAATTATTATGGCAATAGATCACTTCCACATTCCAGCCAGCAGGAAGGAGGGAGGACAAAAGGATGTTTTCAAAGTCACACAAGACACTATCGCTTATTTGTCATTGGCCAGAACTTAGTCTCAGAGCCATCTCTACGGCAAAGAAGACTGGAAAATAATAGTCTTTATTCCAGACAGCAATATGTCCAGCCACAGATTGGAGTTTCTATTACTAAAGGTGAAGTGGAAGATGGAAATTAGGAAGCCAATTAGAAGTTTCTGCTTCAAGTGCAAACAGGCTTTGGATCAAACACACCGAGATCCATATCACAGCTCAACCAGGAACTTGACTTGTGACTTGGGCAAATTCTTTCCTTCTTTGGACTGAAGCATTCCTACCTACACAATGGGAGCAAGAGAGAGAGTTATTGTGCATGGTCTCGAAAGCCTCTTCTGGCTCTTTCCAGAAATCAGAAAGGGAAGATTTTGAAGGGATTGGCCTTGCATGGGATGTTAGTAGAACTGTACCTATTTACACACTCAGGTGACATATCCCCTTCAGTCTGAAAGCATTCTAGTGAACAAAAGGGCAAAGGCCAAGCACAAATGGATACTGGAAAAAGAGAGACCTGCCTGAGCTCGTTTGTTGCTGCTTTTCAAGTTACATAGAAGTGGCTGTATCAGGCGGACATCTGGGCTTCTAAGGCCTCTCGCTTAACCCACAGGCATCTAGTAGTGGTCAGAGAACAAAGATCCAATTAGGCTGCTCAAGTCCTGCCCTGGACCCAGTCTAAAAAGGCTGTGAGACCAAAAAGATTTGGGAAAGGAGGGCTGGCCAGTTAGCTCCATTGGTTGGAGAATGGTGCTGATAAAACCAGGGTTCGGTCCCTGTACCAGCCAGCTGCCAAAAATATATATATATATATATTTGGAAGGGAAAAGTTAGATATTCAAACTCCAGCCAGGCAACATTTCTGTGGCCTTGTTTGCAATAGGAATAGAGGAAAAAATTTTTTTTAATTTACCACCATCAAATCATAAAGCCCACATGTGGACTTTATAAAGATGAAAGAAACCTTTGCTCAAACTCTAATTACGGCCTTTTAAAAGTTGTTTGAAGCCTTACAGTTCTAGGATGAAAGAAACTAACCACTCCCTTGTGGGTTGGGACAATGTTATAAGGCTTTCAAATCTAATAGAGTAAGTCTCTTCCATCTAATATACATAAGAACATAAGAACATCTTCTAAAATAGGCCTAGGCGTATGGTTTTGTCTACTTTGAAATCTTGTCTACTTTATCTACTTTGAAATCACTGTTGTTGGATTTGTGGTCAAAAATATAGTTTAATTTACAACAATCAAATTATACAGCCCATACATGCCCTCTATAAAGTGGGAAGAAACTTTGCCTTCTAAAAGTCTTATAAAGCCTTACAATTCTATGATAAACTTCTCACTTTATACTTTATAAATCAGACTTGTATGATTTATAGCTCAAAAGCACTCTTACTTTAAAACTCAAGTATTTATCTCTCCCCTTGAGGAAAAAGAAAGTTCAAAATGGCACTACTGAAACCGAGGGCCAGCAGAACTGCCACTAAATCCACAGCTGCCCTGAATTTTGTATGAAATGCATGAATCATAACAACAAAACAGCAATAATAAGTATAGAGTGTTTACTTTGTGCCTAAAACTTTGAGTTCAATGTTTCAATGGAATCCTTAAAAATCCTGCCAGGCATTATGATCCCATTTACAGGCATGGACACTGAAGCTCAGAGAAGCTACATCACTTGTCCAAGATCACACAGCTAGCACATGGCTGAGCTGGAGTCTCATCCTAGGCAGCAGTCTCCAGAAAAAAGCACTTAGTCCAGTGCTTGGCACATAGTTAACACTCATAAATGTTAATACTATTATGCTGACTCCCCTTAGAATGATTCTTGCATATATTTGGGCAAGGTGGCCCCAGAGATCCCTACCCCACAGTGTCTAGCTGACTTCCACTGGAGAAGTCCATAAGCTCTCCCATAGGATTTCTACATTCCTGCCAAAACCAACCAGAGGATTTGTCTTATTTTGTTGGTTTCTGAGAATGTTGATTTCACTTTTTAGGGTTTCATCAGAACAGGCTTAAGAAATAATTTCTTCCATATCCCTGAGGATTAGCAAACTGTCTTGAAATCAGTTATAAGGCTAGTTATAGAATCATCATGAGAAGGGTGGATGCCCAAGCTTGTCTATTCATTATTCAGTCAACAGTTAGTTATCCCATCTTCATCTGGGCCAGTAATATAGTAGAGCCTTGTGAGCACAAAAGCAGCAGAGGGGTGGGTGGCTACCTAAAGGCAGCACAGCCTGACATCACAGAAGACACAGAAGTCCTTCTGAGATACACCCCATGGTGTAGTTTAAAAAGCAACTTCATACATGCTGGTCATTCTTGCCCGGCGCCAGGTGGGAATTCTGAGTTCTAGTTTAGAGATGAGGAAATGAGACTCAGAGAAGGGAAGTGAATTGCCCTGAGTAGTAAAGGCAGAAGTCTGAATCCAACTAAGGGTGAGCAATATTTTTGACCATGGACTACCAAATGACTTGGTGATGAAGGGAAAACATCCAGAGGGAATAGGGAAAGCCACATTTGACTCTGGATTACAAGCTGCCCTACACTGAGGTGGCTACTTCTTGCCTATCCATTCTTCCAAAGGGGAGGGAGGAAGAGTGAATTCCAAGCACAAAGAGGAATTGCCCACCAGGCGTTCCTGCTGTGTAACCATGTCCCGTGGGCCACCCAGTGGGCCGCCCAGTGGGTGGGAGTGCCTTGTAAAGGGACATGCATTGCCTCTTCAGAACCTAAGCCCTTTCAGGCACTGCCCAAGAAGGCACAGAATGATGCTGTCTTGCTTGTCTTCACAGCAAATAATGTCACTGTGAAGTTTCACTGTAATAAAGAGATGATTCAGTAATTACTCAGAGAAACCAAAGAATTTCAGAGATGTTCTCCTTGACCACGATGTACACAGTGATGCGAGGTTTGTCTTTACTGCAGCCTTTGCATTCAGTGTCAGATCTGAGTAATAAGTGACATATTAAATGACTGGTGACAGTATTCACCCTTCCTTCCTCCCCAGCCCCACCACACTCAGAAGCCAGCCAATGTGGCAAAATTTCAATATCAAAACCTCCAACGAGAACACTGAAACTTACTCTCTCCGTTTTCCCACAAGTCTCAAATTGATGCTGGAAATTTTTTTCTTTGTCTCCAGTGTAATCGAAAAATATATTTTTATTAAGCAGCAATCCAAAAGTCAAGCCTATTTTTAGAATGTGAGATTACAGAGGAGGATGGTTCCAAAAGATTCTTCAGTATCAATTATGTAAGAGCCACGGATGGGTTTTATTTGTGACAAACCACCTTGGGGCTTTGAAGGGAGCTTGGGGGTTAGGGTTCCTGGAAATTGAGAGTCCAGAATCCTTTGAAAGAGTAAACCAAATTTCCAGTTCCAAAACATGGACAAAAGATGGGTTTACTTCCTTAATGATGCCCTTCCACAACTTCTTAGAAAAAGAAACAAAAATTCATCCCATTACATTTATTATATAGGTCATAGACATAATTTTGTGATAGTTAATTTTATGTCAACTTGTCTGCATCACAGGACGTCCAGAGATCTGGTCAAATGTTATTTCTGGGTATGTCTGGAGGAGATTAGCATTTGAATCGGTAGACTAAGTAAATCGGGTTGGTCTCCCCACGATTGGGTGCGCATCATCCAATCTGTTGGGGGCCTGAATAGATAGAACAAAAGGCAGAGGAAGGAAAGATTCAATCTCTCCCTGCCTGACTGCTTGAGCTGGGCAATATATATTCTCCTGTCCTCAGCACTCCTGGTTCTTAGGCTTCCAGACTCGTACTAGATTTTTCCTCATCAACTCTCCAGCTCTCAGGCCTTCAAACTACACCACCAGCTTTCCTAGGCCTCCAGCTTGCAGATGATCAATATATATCTCCTATTGGTTCTGCTTCTTGGAGATCCCTAATACAATGACATACATCAAATTAGTTTTTCCTAAACCCCATTTATTCACAAATCATTGTGAGTCTATTACCTCTACTGTTATTTTCTTAATATTTTTCTTTAAACCATCTCATTCATTTACATTAAAACAAATGTACATATCACTACCATAAACAGAAAAGGTCAACACAAAAATAAATATTAAGGGCCAGCCCGGTGGTGCACTGGAGAGTGCGCCACTTGGGAGCGTGGCGGCGCTCCCGCCGAGGGTTCGGATCCCATGTGGAGACCGGTTCCCGCTCACTGGCTGAGCACGGTGCGGGCGCAACACCGAGGGTTGCGATCCCGTTGCCGGTCCCCGGTATGGGCGCGACACTGAGGGTTGCGTTCCCGTTACCAGTCAGTAAAAAAAAAAAGACAAAAAGGAAAAAAATAAATAAAATAAATATTAAAAAAACAAAATACAAGTAATATGCTTAAATTCTGGCCTGATGCTGTCACCTGCCAAAGACTCTGAGCCCACAGGCTGTTCTCTTTTTGTTATAAAAGGAGCTTGGCAGCTGTTTGTAGGCATTACTGAGTGGGTAGCACCTAACTGTGATCTGTCCCTTCATGTAATAGAAGGGACTAGAAAGGGAGTCACTCTTTCATGATGTGATTCAATTCTATATAACGTCATGTCCATGTGTAACTTTAAATTGCTCTGCTTCCCACCAAGAGACTGGACTCCATACTGTGGGAAAATATTTCACTAATGCCTCTACCTAGCAAATGTCCCAAGGTCTCTAATTGATCAGAACTCTTGTACACAAAAGAAGTGGGTTGAAAGAAAGTACTATAGGTGATCTCAATCTTTTCTTTCATGTGGACAGTACTTTGGGTATATAAAGAGATCACATGCTGCATGTCTCATTTAACCACTCTGTATAAAACCATCCCCAAACTCAGTGGCAAAAGTCACTTATTATCATTCTCTTATCTGTAAGTAGCACGGGGGTCGGCGGATCTAAGCTGGGCTTAGCTGGGGTGCTTGTCTGGGGTGGCTCCAATCTACATCTCTCAACCTCCTCCTGGGACTAATGGTTAATGGGGGCATATTCTTTCATTTCAATGGCAAAAGAGCAAAAGCATAAATGGCAACATGGGAGCCTTTGAAGGCCTATGCTCAGAACACTAGTACTGCCCACTTTGCCCACAATCAAAAGCAGAGAAATACACTCTGCCCATGATGAGACCATGGCAAAGGTACAAACATAGCCAGGCATAAAAAATTGGGACCAACAATGCAGTCTATATCTCATCTGATCTTTCTGGGAACCTCCATTTGACTGTCCTTTACAACATGTTCAGAACTAAATTTAAATTCTTACATGTATGGTCAATTGATTCTCAACAAGGGTGCGAAGACCATTTGATGGGGAAAGAATAGTCTTTTTAACAAATGATGCCAGGACCACTGGATGTCCACATGTGAAACAAAGAAGTTGGACCTCACAATCACACCATATACAAAAATTAACTCAAAATGATCATAGACCCACATGTAAGAACTAAAACTATAAAACCCTTAGAAGAAAACACAGCAGTAAATGTTTATGACCTTGGGTTAGATAATTGGTTTGTTAGACATGACACCAAAAGCACATGCAACAAAAGAAAAAAATAGGTAAATTGAACTTCATCAAAGTTAAAAATTTTGTGCTGCAAAGGACACTACTACTATTAAGAAAATAAAAAGGCAACCCACAGAATCTGAGAAATATTTGCAAATCATTTTCTGATAAGGATCTAGTATCTAGAATATACAAAGAACTATTAAAAATCAATATTAGAAAAACAAATAATCCAATTTTTAAAAAGGCAAAGGATTTCAATAAACATTACTCCACACAAGATATGCAAATGAAAAATAAATACATAAAAAGAAGTTCAACATCATTAGTCATTAGGAAAATGCAAATCAAAACCACAACGAGACAGCACTTTAAACACACTAAGTTGGCTAAAATAAAAAAGACAGCAGTAACAAGTGTCCTCAAGGATGTGAAGAGAGTGGAATCCTCACACATGGCTGGCAACATTGTAAATGGTACAGCCACTTTGGAAACAGTTTCACAGTTTCTCAAAATGTTAAACACAGAATTAGTATATAACTCAGCAATTTCACTCCTAGGTATATACACAAGAGAAATGAAAACATATGAAACACACAAAAACTTACATGCAAATATCCATAGCAGCATTATTTATAGAGCCAAAATGTAAAAACCACATCAACTGATGAATGGATAAACAAAATGTGATATATCCATGCAGTGGAATACTGTTTGGCAATGAGAAGGAATGAAGCACAGATACATGTACAACACGGGGGAAACTCGAAAACAGAAGGCAATCTCCTAGTTTCCTCATGCAAAGTGTTTATTAAGTATTTTCACCATCTTTATATATAAACTTTTAGTGCTATTGTAACAGCACTGACTCCATTTTGAAAATGAGAATTACGAATAAGTAGTAAAGCAAAACCACGTGCCTACATCCAGAACCGCTTGGTCCGCATGTGGGAACAGGGAACAGCAGCACCTAAGAGTTCGTCTTTACCACGTAAGCTAATAAGGATGTGTTTAGACTCCAGGAGTGAGGAGCAGATGGGCACCTGGCTGGCTGCAGTCTGTGTGGAGCCTGAGCCAGCCGTGGGTCAGACCAGAGGCAGATTACAGGAGCTGAGCCCCTACAGAGACACTAAATCTGAGAGCTGACCCTGACTACCGAACAAAGAAACCTTGAGACACCATCTGGAACAGCATGAGCTTTCAAGATAAGTGGCCGGACACGGACCTGCCTCCTCGCATGCAGTGACTGAGCCTAGCCAGCTCACTTGCAAAGTCCTTCCCTCTCCTTTAAATTCCCTGCCAGACTGAGACTTGTAAGATGGTCTGTGGACTTTAGTCCCCATGTTCTCAGTGAGCCAGCTTCCTGAATAAAGCCTTTTTCTTTGCCTCAACACTTTGTCTCTCTACTTACTAGCCTGTCCTGTGGCAGGCAGACAGACTTGGGTCGGGTAACCCTATGAATGAAATAACCAAGCATCAGCTTGTAAGGATTCAGTACAATGTTTACAATGGCACGTTATGGAAAATATATTAATTTGGAAATATTGCTATTCTCATCCTCCCAATTTCATTCAAATTCTTCACACACATCTTTAATATCAGTGTGTTCACAGTGTTCATCTAACATAGGTTTCCAGAGCATATTATCTTCATTTCTAAGTTATTTGAAAAATAGTGCTTTTGAATCCATATATAATGCTGTCCCTGAAAAGCTCATCCCAAGCTAAAAGGACACATTTACACAGCATCAAGAAAAATTAGGATTTTTAAAAATTAGCTCTACAGAGTCAGTGGTTCTCAGTACGAATTAAAATCACCTGGAGAAATTTAAAATTTGCCAACGCCTGGGCGCCAAGCTCCAAAATAAGGATTTTAGGTAGCTTGTGAAATGACCTGGAGTGGGTGCTTGGAGTGGGTGCTTGGAGTGGCACTTTCTGAAGATCCTTCTGTGATTCTAACATGCAGCTGAAGTGTATAATTAGTGATCCCCACAAGTAAGTTAGTAGCTCTTGGTTACACGCAAAAATCACCTACAAAGCTTTGTAAAAAAACTGCTGCCCAGGCTCCACCCCCCCCCACCACCACCACCAAAGACTCTAGTTGATCTAGGGTTAGGCCCCAGGCAGTCTTAATTTCAAAAACACCCCAAGTGAGTCTTACTTGCAGCCAGAATTAAGAACCTTCAATATTACTACTTAAGAGTGTTGCTTTATAAGTGAGATTTTAAAGGCTGTTTTACCCACCATCAAATACTTACAATGATTAGGTCACATCACACTCCTACCTCCAACCCCCAATTGACTCCAAAACTGTGCTGAATTTCTTTGCTTTCTTCTGTTTCTATTGTAACTGATGACCTCTATAAGCATCCAAAGGTAGCACTGATTAAGAATATTTTAAGCTAATTTGGCTTTGCCAAATAGTTGTTGGTTGTCATAAGTAAAGGAATTGAAAGAGGGTCCCATAAGGTGAGAGATTTTGTCAGGACTCCAATATAAAGTGATATACCCAATATACCCCTTTTTCTGAAAGACAGATTGGGAAGAAAATGTCACTTCATTTTTGTACATATTGTCAACAACTACACATAGGCACCACGCTAAGTGTTTATCTACCTGATCCCATTTAATCCTAAAGGTACATATTATAGGACACATACGTATTAACAAGTTTCATGGAAAAGGAATTTGGAGATAGAGACTTTATTCTGGTGCAGTTTGCAGAACAGGGAGACACTCCTTTGGTACAAAATGAAAGTGTGCTCTGCTAGAACAAAGAGAGGGATTGTCATATAGCAGAAGTTCCTATCCAGGTTCCCATTCTGGTCCTCCAAGCAGATGAGGGATTCAAGCTTGTTCGGTTCTGATTGGTCCGGCCCAATATGCAAAAGAGGGATTCAGCCTGCTGAGTCATGGCCAGTTAACACCTGACAGGTTGCAGTCCACTGATTAAGTTCAGCTGGTGAAGTGAGTCTTTCCTATAGCAGTTACCTGTGTCATAGCAGGGACAGGTAGCTTGTGAAAGCCTCAGATAAGGAATGTGTATAACCTCTAGTCAGCAAATGGCTCTCAGCTCCATTCAGAATGTGAGTCCATCTCAAGGCTTTGGCTCTTTCAGAATTCACAAACGTATGTCTACATATATCCTATATGTAAAATCCCTCTGCAAAATGGGAATAATATTAATAATAATAGCATATAATTATTGTTATTCCCATCTTGTAGAGGGAAAAACCAAGGCATCAAGTCCATTTGCCTAAGATTACCAACCCAGCAGGTGCACAGAGACAGAATGTCACTGAGGTCTTCTGCGCCCAGTGCTGTGCTGCCCCCTTCTGGCCTAGTGTCCTCAAGGTGCTTTCAGAGGCACCAGGACTTGTGTTCTAGTGCCCAAGTGAACAGCATGGTGCAAAGTGTGGCATCGTGGACAGAGCAACAAACCACTAGGTAGAGGGTCCTCCCTCCTCCCTGCCTTTGTGGTACAGTCCAACCCCCCAGTCCCCAACATTCCCTGGTTCCCAGCTCTGTGACATCACAGACAGCCTCCTGTCCACTCTGCCAGCTGCAGGTGAGTGAGGCTCACAGGTTAGGGCTAAGAGTGGGAGGGGTTATTTTTTCTGTACTAACAATGACAATTCCCCCCACACACACACACACTCCTGGACACCTGTTCACTTTGCTACAAGAATCAGACACCACCTCTCACTTGCCTTGACCCCACAGTTCATCTCTCTGGGTTCAAGTTTCCCTCCTGGGCTGAATGGTCCCTTTATGGGCTCCTCCAGCTCCAGAAGCCTTCCTGTTGGACCTCACTGATCTTTCTTATTCTGTTCAAAATGCTGTGGGGCTACTAGAGATGTGAAGTTCACAGCCCATGGGGACAATCCAAGGGCTCAAGTTTCCCTCCTGGGCTGAATGGTCCCTTTATGGGCTCCTCCAGCTCCAGAAGCCTTCCTGTTGGACCTCACTGATCTTTCTTATTCTGGTCAAAATGCTGTGGGGCTACTAGAGATGTGAAGTTCACAGCCCATGGGGACAATCCAAGGGCCCTTTTCTTTGACTCCTGCCTCCACCTAGAGGGGGGCACCGGTAGTACAAGAAACACCACACCCAGCTGTGCCTCATCCAGCATCTCCCCTACATCTCCATCAGTACCCGCACGCTCATTCATACTTACTCAGCCTTTACATGTCAGAAAGCTGTGCTGAGCACTTTCATCATTACTTAATCCTCACGACCACCTTCTATTATATTGCACTATACACTGTTGTTATCATCCTCATTTTACAGATCACAAAACTGAGGTTCAAAAACCTTATAAATTCCTCTACACTTCATAGCTAATAGTACATATTCAAGAATTACACTCCAAAGGATGTGCTTACAAACTACACCGCTCTCCCTAAGAGCCTTTCCATTTCTGAAGAGGGTTCAAAAGTTCAAAACTCTCTGCTACACTCAAGAAGTGGTTCTATTCCTCTCTCTTTCTTGCAAAATTGCCTGGTAAAGATGTGGAAAGAACACCAGCACTGGATTTAGACAAATCTAAATTTTGAATCCCTGCTGCACAGCTAATATGGAATGATCTCCAAGGTATATATTTAATTGAAGAAATCAAGGTGCAAAACATGGTGTGTAGGGAACTACCATTTATATTACAGAGAGAGGAGGGATTTGAATGCTCGTATATTTTCTTGTGCATACATAAGCTGCTTTAGAAGAAGAAACCTCCATTCAATATGTGAAACAAAAACTGAGTTTATTTCTGGTTAGACAAGGGAGAAATGTGTTTGTATGGCGAAGTCTCTGAACAAATCTCATGGCTGATGTTTCAGGGGTTTGGAAGGTGTTGACTTCATGGACCGGTGGCATTTCAGAGGCAGAAGGGCTTAGGAACAGTAGTCCTGTAGCTGTGAAGTGTTAACTGCTGTCATGTGTTTGTTACTTTCAAGAGAATGGTCACCAAGGCCATTTACTGAATAGATTAAATGAGTTTAACACAGGTTCTGATGTTTACCTGTTACCATGGTTACAGGGCAATCAGTCTTTACCTAGGAATGTGGGGTTTCTCTCTTTATTCTCAGTCTCTACCTTTTGATCCTCCCTCAACCAAAGCTGCAGGGAAGATCCTCCAAGTTTATCCAGATCTTCGCCACTGTCGTCAACTTTCCTCAAAAACGCAGTTCCATCTTTCTGTTTACAGAGACCTGGTTTTCAGCTTGAGCATCAGCCTGATACCTCCTTGTTTCTGTCTTTGAATCATTTGTTGCACCATCTGTTGAGCCAGAGGCTGCAAAAAAGCATTCAACTCTCTGGGAAACAGATATTGAATGATGTTACCCAAACAATAATACCTAAAAGCATTTTAAGAAGGATCTGAAAGGCTCTCCAGAATCGTGATTCATGATTTTCCAGGCATGACCTTCTTTAGATAGCCAGGTTGCCTTTCTTTTGGCAACCTGGCTATCTAAAGTTAATACAGATTAACTTCATCAGGTTAATACAGGTACAACATGGAGTGTTAGCAATGGTGCAGACTCCCCATGATGAGTCAAAATAGAATCCAAAGGTATTCTATTATCCACAATGACTTGAACTAAAGATTTTTTTCACTTTTTTAAAACTCCTAATTGACACATAATAATTGTACATATTTATTGGGTACAGTGTGATATTTTCATACATTATACAATCTGTAATATCAAGTAAGTTTAATCAGCATATCCATCCCCTCAAACATTTATCATTTCGTTGTGCTGGGAACCTTCAAAATCCTCTCTTCTAGCTAATTGAAAGTATATGATAAATTGTTCATTATAGTCACTCTACAGTACTATAGAACACTCGAACTTTTTTCTTCCTATCTGAGCTAAGGATTTTACATGGGGAATTATAGTCACTCTACAGTGCTATAGAACACTCGAACTTATTTTTTCCTATCTGAGCTAAGGATTTTACATGGGGCATTTGTGCCCCAGGGTGTGGGCTGTATCATCATTATAGTCACTCTACAGTACTATAGAACACTCGAACTTTTTTCTTCCTATCTGAGCTAAGGATTTTACATGGGGCATTTGTGCCCCAGGGTGTGGGCTGTATCATTTACTATACCAGTCAAAGTGAGGGGACATGAGCACTTTCAGTTGCCCCAGACTCACAATTCTCAAAAATCTGTTTCACCTGTTAGTAGTTATAGCCCCAGAAAGGGTTTTATTCCTTCAGACTCTAAGAAGACAGTCTACCGAGGGTGTGGGGAGTTGTACACTTGGAATGGTCTAAATACGTGTCACACCAAACAATTAGTCTTAGTCCTTGNGAGTTGTACACTTGGAATGGTCTAAATACGTGTCACACCAAACAATTAGTCTTAGTCCTTGTTGACAATAAAGAGTCCTATTTCCACATAAGAAACAAACCACATCAATAAGCAAGCAGTATTGCTGTCCGTCTATACAGACAATTCCTCGTTGGAGTTTATAGGAAGGATAGTGCTCATGTCTCCTCAGAGAGACATCGCTGGACAGATTTGGACAGCTGTCATTCTGACATGGAACATTATTCTTCCAATGGCCTTACTGCTTATAGTAAATATAAGTATTGTTATCCAAAGACTCAAAATTCTTAAAGAGCAGAAGAACTTTGGGTCCTGTTGTTATTTCAGGAGCCAGTTGTTTTATCCAGGAAATCATAAGACTATTTTGATTTCTAGTTAATATTTTAGAACTCTTTGAAAATGATCAGGATATCTATGTTGACATTTCCCACTCCAATTTATTTTTTCTAAGTCTCCTATCTCAGTTCTGAGCCATTTGCAAAAACAGGAGAAAACACTCCCTTTACTTAAGCTCTTGGTCTGCCCTAGAATGTTCTTTGAAAGTGTTATGAAGTCTATTAAGTCTCCTGTTGATTCGTCATCATTTTGTTTGTGATTTTGAGTCTTTATCCAATCTACCTTTAAGAAAAAGCTTTTGAGATAGATTCATATGTTAAACTTCTATTTTTCTTACCTTCTCAGGTCCATTTTTTTTTTTTTTTTACTTATGCATAGGTGGTCTATTTAAATCTTCTGGTCTTTTCCATCCTGCTGCTTCTAAACATTATTTCCCATTGTTGAAGGTCAACAATTAAATGAACTAATTGGTACAAATATGATCATCTAGGGCAGTAAGTTACTAACAGAATCCTGAATTATACAGCAACTTTCTGTCATTCTGAAATTTGGGAGAAATTTGGGAACTGTGGTTACTAGAAGCGGGAGAGGGGGATGGGGAGGAGGGATAGTGAGAAGTAGGTTAATGGACACATAACAGCCAGATAGGAAAAAATAAGTTCTATGGGTATACAATAGAGCTAGGCATCTATGGTTAACAATAATTTACTGCATGTTATCAAATGGCTAGAAGAGAGATCGAACGTCCTCATCACAAATAAATGATTAAGTTTTGTAATAATAAATATGTTAATTACACTAATTTAATCATCACACGTTGTATGCACGTATTGATATTTAACTCTGTACCCCACCAGTATGTATAATCAATACATTTCAAAAACAAAGAAATTTGGGAGATTCTAAATATTTGCACTCAATTCAGCTCTAACCCAGGGTTTAAATTCAACCTCTCTGGATTCACCTTCAGTACAGGAGTTTTAGGGAGGTATTGTGCAATGTGATTGTTCTTTTCTAGAAAAATGTCCCCTGAACAAAGTTTGTTTATGCAGCCAGGGGAAGGAATAGGAGGAGTGTAAGTAGGTGGTAAAGATAAAGTCGAATACAGAGATGCAAAGAAAATAGGCTTCAGGAGGTTTGAATAGGAGTAAGATCTTTTTTCTTGTTTTTTGTTTATTTTTTCTGAGGCCAGAGCTTGCCAATCAAAGAAGGCCTCTGTTGAATGTATGATGTTTTTGTCTTCTCTCTTTTCTAGAGTCCTTCTTAAGCTCTTATTTTTGAAATCAAAAGTTTGTCATAATGGCCATGGTAATTCTAAGTCATCTAGTGAAACTTTATTAAGATGAACTCGTGAGAGTACAGATAAACGAAGTACATATAAGAAGCAGGCGTTTCTGCAGGAAGAGGCAGCAACATTAATGTAGATGAGACCATGACAAATAGGAAAGAATACACTACTGCTGGTACAAAGCTCATACTTTTGCATTACATCTTGAATTCTTTGGTCAGACAGAGCCTAAAAGAGGCCATATGAACAACAACTTGGAAATCACTGACTCCAGAATATAGACTAAGTAAAGTGACCATCTTTTATGATTTAACAAGACAGAACATGTGCTTATGAAGGTTTTGGAGGACACAAGTCAAAGTTTTAGCAATTTCCATTATACAAATCAATTACCAATCTAACAGAACTCCCACCATTAGTTCTCACTCAGGGCAATGGAGGCTTGTCAGACCTATGCTTTCATTTCTTCCTTATTAGGCAATTCCTTCTATATTCAACATGCACAAGGCAGTCTGGAACAAAGCAAAACCCTACAAGGCAAGTGTTCATATAAACGGATGAAGAAATTTGAAAGTAAAGCACGTAGCTGGAGAACAAGTGGACTGATGGCAAGGATATTTGCTAAATGGCGCCTCTCCAAGACGAAATATCTAATGACCTTCTATAAATTTCTTGTTTATAAATCCTAGGAAAATAAAATAAATCTATTAAAGGGAACACTATGAAATACATCAGAACTCAAATGATGAAAAACTCACCTGACAGCAGATCCAAAAGATGATCAGAGATTGCGGCTAAATGGACCCATTGTGTGCCTCGTCTTGGTCCAAGGATCCCACACAATGGGACGTCTGTATGTGTCTAGCCTGCTGGATCTATCTAACCACAAGGAATAGCTTATGTGTAGGAAGTTAAAGATCACTTAGTGAAAGGGAGAAAGGAGATTGAGCATACAGTTGTTATCCAACAGTCCAGTTAGTCTCATGTGTTTATTCAATAAATATATATTAAGTACCTATTCTGTGCCCATCCCTGGGCTGAATGCTTGAGATACAAAAGTGAATAAGACCCTACACCTCCCTCCATGTGAGTGGGGCATTTTTCTATCTTGTATCTTGTTCACTGCTGTGTCTCCAGCAACTAACAGTACCTGGTACCTAGTAGATTCTCAACAAATACATTAAATAAATAACAAAAGCTAATGGATTAACATCCAGACTGTTGATAACTAAATAGGCAGTTACAATATGTTTTAAACAAGTATTTATTGTGCATTTACCATGAGTTAGGCAGTCACTGTACAGTAACAGGCTGTGATGTAGGAAAACATGGTGGGCAGGGAGTATTCTGGGAGTGCAGAGACCTCCAACTCATTCAAGGAGTAAAAGGTGGCTTCCTGCCACCCCGAGCTGAGCCTTGAAGTTTGATGGGTGAAGGAGCGAGGTGAGAACAACCCAAGTGGAAGGAACAGTATGTCAACAGAATCCATTGAGTAAAAGGGTAATTGGAGGAAACTGTCTATATAGCATCTATTATGGCTGTAAGGTAGGAAGTGAAACCATGAGAAGATGAGGCTGAGAGATTGAAAGTGGTGATCTCAAAAGCAGTTGGATCTGCAGACCTGGGGAGCCCCTGAAGGGTTTGAGGCAGAGGAGCGATATGACTTCCAGATAACTCTAGCTTTAGGTGGATGTAAACAAGCCAAGGAGAAAGTTTTAGCAGTGGTCCAGGCAAGAGGTGATGGTGGCTTAGGCTACAGTGAGGGAAATAGCAATGGTTTGCAGCAGACAGGTTAAAGAGATATTTGGAAAGTAAAGTAAAAAGACTGATGAATTTGGAAGGATGGTAGGGGGCTGCCAGATTTCTGGCTCTGGAGACTGAGCGAATAATAGGATCATTACACAAAATAGGGAACATGGGAAGAAGATAGGTAGATTTGGTTTACAGTGGATGGGGAAGGAAAATAGTTCCAACTAATAAACAGGGAGCAGAAGTAACTCATTGAAGCAATTGACTCATGAAACCATCAGAGTCAGCTTGGCACATAAGTGAGGTGGGCTGTGTCCTGCAGGCTGTGATGTTCTTGGCATGAAAATTGCTACTGAACTTCCTATTGCCCCCAGTGCCTGCAAATGCTTTCATCCAAGACAAAAGAGGAATAAATGCTGGTTCATTCATCCATTCAACAAAGATTTATTGACTCCCCACACTATGCTAGGTGCTGTTCTAGACACTGAGAGTAGAGCAATAAGCCACAGATGAAATCTATTACTCCATGTGACTTGTAGTCTAATAGGGGAAGCAGACCACAGACACAGTATGTAAGCAAACTGTGTTAGAAAATGACAGAGAAGAGTAAGTGGGGAAGGAGATTAGGAAGGTGGGCAAGGCGGTGCAATTTTAAATACAGTGGACAGAAAGTCTCACTAGAAAAGATAACACTTAAGCAAAAACTTCAGAGTTAACAACAGCATGTAGTTATCTAAGAAAATAACATTACATTCAGGGAGGAAAGTAAGCACATATTCCTGAGTTGAGAGCTTGGCACGTTTTAAAAATCAGTAAGTAGACCAGATGCTTCAAATGAAATTAGGGGGAGAGTAGCAGAAATTGAAGGCAGAGAGTTAGTGGTGACAGGGTGGAGGGGGAAGGGGGAAGTATGATGATTACATTACAGAACATCTTAAGACCCAGGTAAGAACTTGGGTTTTCTTCTAGGGCATATGAAAAAAAACACCGAAAGATTTTAGGGGGAAAAAGTTAAGAGAAAAAAACTTTTGTGTTTACCCTACATATTTACTGTCCTCTTTATCCCTTTCTGTAGATATGAATTTCCAACTGGTATCATTTTCCTTCGGCCTTTTAGCATTTTCTATAGCTAGGGTATCCTGAAGACAAATTCTCTTTATTTTTGTTTAGCTTAAAATACCTTCATTTTACCTCAATTATTGAAGAATATTTTCATTGAATATGGAGTTCTGGGCTTACATGTTCTGTTTTTCTTTCAGCACTTAACGATGTTACTCCATTGTTTTCTAGCTTTCATTGTTTCCGATGCAAAATCAGCTGTCATTCTTGTCCTGTTTTTGTTCGGTGTAATGTGTTTTTATGTTTTCTGTTTTGTTGTTGTTGTTGTTGTTGTTGTTATTATTATTAACAGTTGCTTTTTAATTTTTTTTTAGTTTTTATCCCTTTGACTATTGATGTGCCTAGGTATGACTTTATTTTTTCACGTTTGGTGTTCACTGAATACTTATCTTGGAGCTTTTCATCAAATTTGGAAAACTTTCAGCCATTCTTGCTTCAGATATTTTTGCTGCCTCCCCCCACCACCCCTACTACTGAGAGTCCAATTATAGATGTATGTTAGACACCTTGGTAGTATCCCTTGGGTCACTGATGCTCTCTTCATTCTTTTTAAATATTTTTTTCTCTCTTTGCTTCAGTTTGGATAATTTCTATTGATGCTTTTTCAAGCTCATTGATCATTTCTTCTTCTTTGGCCAGTCTTTGTTAATCGTACCCTACACACTTTTCCTTCAGATATTGGCTTTTATAGAACTAGAATTTCAGTTCTGGTCAAGATGGTGGAATAGACAGTCCCCAGCATCACTCTCTCCCAGAAATGAACCAATTTACAACTATATAAAAAATCAACAATAGCCAAGCTGGGGCCACTGGAGCTCAGGGGAAGAGGAGGAGAGACCTAAGGAGTGCATGAAAGCAGGAGAAGCCACAATGAGAGAAAGAAAAAACTGCTCTGACCATTTTGTGCCACAGCCGCTTTAAGGCTGGAACTGCTGAGCACACAGAACAGGAGCCAGCAAAAGCCACAGCTGTGCCCTTTGGATGGAGTTGGCTGGGGAGGGCAGGGGAGAAGAGGGCCTTGGTGGCCCCCAGGCCAGCAAGACCACTAGTGAGTTTCCTGTGGACCCACATAGGAGTGGGGAGCCACAACAACTGAAAAAATGGAGCTACTGAGAGGCCAGTGAGTTATTGCAAAGGACTGGTGCACAGCCCGTCCCATGGGAAGTGTTTGCAGCATGGGCAGTTGGAGAGATGGGCCCACCAGGGGAACACTGGGGCACAGCAAGGACAGCTGATCTGCACCCCAATCAGCAGAGGACCTCTCAGAGGAGATTGGTCAGGAATGCAGAATTGCATGGGGTGCAGATTGATGAAAAGACTCGGGCCCAGATCAGAGTTACTTCACAACACAGGTGCACCAAGTCTCTGGAGAGCCAGAAGTACCTATAAAGTCAACCATTATAACCTGTGCTGCACAAAAAGCCTTCCCTAGGGAAGCAGCAGCAAAGTGGCAATTTAGCTAAACCACAGAGCTCAAGTATTGGTCCTAACAGGAAGTTCTCCCACTTTAGAAGTAAGCAAAGAACAAAAAAATTAGTTCCAGCTCAGACACACCACCAGCACCTCAGGTCTGCCCGGGGATGTGAGGGATGGAGTCAGAGACTGGACCCCCCTCCCACAACCAGGCACACTGCACCAGCACTTCGGGGCCCACCCAGGGGACCCAAGGCATGGATCCAGGGACCAGACACAGCCACAACCAGGCACACCACCAGTGCCAAGGAGCATGCCAAAAACATCACCTCCATGTGGGTGGCCCACTGCAGCCACCACAATAACCATGGCTGCCACGAAAGTGGCTAGACGCCACAACCACTACGCAGATGGTCCGCCAGCCGCTGGAGTGCATTGACACAGGAGAGTCACCAGCAGAGATAAAGAAGAAGATGTGTCTCTCCACAAAGCTCATTCCAGAGTGATAGAAGAAGCATCTGATCTACGATAATATTGGGGGACCTGATCACACCTCTCGGCAGTGGACAGATCATCTAGGCAACAAATCAACAGAGTAACCATTATTCTTTCAGAAGGAAAGAAGAAATCTAGGGTAATTAGAGGGGGGAGGGGGAAAGGTGAGGGGGATGGGGCAAGATTGGACAAGGGGCATAAAGAATAATTACGATTTGTAACAATATATGTGCTAGTAATATTGATATGATCAACATATCTCAGTGTTGAACCCCCAAAATGTGTATTATCAATTTTGATTCAATAAAAATTAAGAAAAAGAAAAAAGAACTGAATTTCTACTTGATTTGATTTTAGAGTTTTCATTTCTTTCCTTAATACTATATCTCTTCTTCTATTATATCCATTTTTTCCTATCATTAGAAATTTTGAAAAAAAGAGTGATATAATGCATTTTAACAGGACTACTCCAGCTTTTGTACTAATTATTAAAAGGTCAAGGGTAAAAGAAACAGGGCCGGCCCAGTGGCGCACTGGATAGTGCGCCGCTTAGGAGGCGCAGCAGCGCTGCCGCCCGAGGGTTCGGATCCCACATACAGACTGGCTCCCACTCACTGGCTGAGCGAGGCGTGGGAGCAACACCGAGGTTTGCAATCCCGTTGCTGGTCCCTGGTCCGGTACGGGGGCAACACTGAGGGTTGCGATCCATTGCCGGACACGGAAAAAAAAAAAAAGACAAAAGACAAGGGTAAAAGAAACAGGGAGACCAGTTAGGAGTTTATTGCAATATTTCAGGCAAGAGATGATGGTGGCTTGGACCAGAGTATAGCAGTAGAGAAAGTGAAAAGCAAGTGGCTATGAGGCAGGCAACTCGCATGGTGAACTGGGTGTTGTGAGAGATACCTAACCAATACGATGATAAGAATTTCCTAAAAGGAGGTATTGCCACAGAAACGGGACTGAGAACAGGATGCATCCAGAGATCTGGAAAAGTTGATACATAGAGAAAGAAGTGTGGAACTAAAACAAGGCTTTATTGTTCTGAGCCATCAGAACTAATATACTTGAGATCATCTAGTCCAATTTCCTCTTATTACTGATGAGGAGCCTGAGACACAGAAAGAAGCATGGACTTACCCAAAGCCATATAGCAAGTTAGGCACAAAATTAGGATCTAAGCCTGCAAGAATATGTGCTTCCTTACCATGGGACTAAACCAGCTACATGAAGGGAAGGGAAGAGAATGGAATGGCCATTGACGGAGCACTTACTATACCTCGCACCACAGGGGTCATTTTTTCTTTTTTCTTTTTTTTCTTTTTAAAAAAAGATGACTGGTAAGGGGATCTCAACCCTCGACTTGGTGTTGTCAGCACCACACTCTCCCAAGTGAGCTAACCGGCCATCCCTATATAGGATCCGAACCCGTGGCCTTGGTGTTATCGGCACCACACTCTCCTGAGTAAGCCACGGGCTGGCCCTCAGGGGTCACTTTTTCTATATTTAACCCTCTATTTCTGAAAAGTAAGCACTGCTGTTCTCATTTTCCACACGATAAAAATGAGGCTCAACAAGGTTAAGGAATCTGCCCAAGAACATACACCCAGAAATGGGGTAGAACACAGATCTCTCTAAAACCTGAGCATGTTTATGTGCATTTCTGCATGAGCTGGGATTTTGCTGTAGTAGGATCCAATCAGGAGTATGAACACAAAGGACTAGCATTTCTCAGCCACAGTCTTATGTTTATTTAGGAAACAATCCTTCCCAGTGAACTGGCCTAAAATTCAAGATCGACTGATTCATCAAGGCACCCCTGCAGACAAAGCTGGCAGAGTAGAGGCTTCAACTCCTTTCCATGGGTAAGAAAAATTTCTACAGAATAGGCAAGATGGCCTTAAGCGAGAGCATTCAAGGTAGAAGGGCCTGCACCTGCTGGCCATGGGGAGCTACAGAAGATTTGGGAAAGGACAGGAGAGGAGTATTATACCTTGGGAGAGGCTGATCCAATATGACCCCCATCACAGTCGATTTCCAATGGGCATCTGGAATTACGACCCCAGAACCAATGGCTCCTATTTCTTTACCTCCTACAGCTTCCCACCAAAACCTGGTCTCAAAGATCTTCTGTTTATGCTGCAGTGACTGTCAGGAGCCTTATGCCATCGATGACTCCAAGGTTCCCAGACAAACCCAAGATCATCAGCCATTAACTCGTGGTAGGCACCAAATAAGAAAACCCTGCATGGCCTCTCTAGACCACAGTTTGCTCATTCCCCTGCTGCTGAGTCTTCCTTCATTCCCAGACTTCCTTCATCTTTTCAGTAATGACTCCAACCCAAAATGAAATGGGGTTGAGTAGCTAAGTACCCAAACCAGCAAATAAGAGAGCTTTTAAAGTCTTGCTACTTAAAATGTGGTCTATGGACCAGCAATATTGGCATCACATGGGAGCTTGTTAGAAACACGTTTTCAGACCCTGCTCCAGATCTACTGAATCAAAACCAGCATTTCAACATGATCCCCAGGTAAATTTGAATGTACATGATAATTTGAGAAGCACTGGACTAAAGACTATAAAAATAGTGGTTAATATCCCTGTTTTAGGGGCTATACATGCCAATTCGAATCTCAGCTGTGCCATGGAAATTGGGCAAGTCACTTAACCTCTCTGACCCTTAATGTCCTTATCTACAAAAGGGAATATTCATAACACATTATTACTTTTCATGACAACTGAGAAGGTAAAATGAGGCAACATACATAATCACCTAGCAGAGGGCCTGCCTGGCACAAAGTAGGCACTCGACAAATATAAGCAAATGGAAACTGTATATAGATATTGGTCAGGATAGGATAGTCTCTGCTGTTAAACAAGCCTTGAAATCTCAATGTCTTACAAAATGAAAGTATTTCTCTTTCACGCAAAACCTAGTACACATCAACCATCCCTTTTTTATCTCTAGCCAGGGCATCCAGAACATGAGGCAAGGGGAAAGAGAAAGACAGAGAAGACACCCTGACTTTAGTTTGGAATCACATCCTTCCTGATGATCCAGGGCAAGAGGTCATAGCAGAGAAGACTGGTGGTCAAAATCATCAGTTTCAGACAGGAAAAAAATTTTAAAAGAATCATGATTGTCAGGATCAGGCAAAGAGGAAGTAGCTTCACAATAAAAATCAAGAACCTTAAAAATGTCAGTGTATTTTCCCAAGATGATAATAACGATAATTAGCCAGCCAATTTAATTGGTTAGAGTGTGGTGTTAAAAACACCAAGTTTCAGGGTCCAATCCCTGTACTAGCCAGCTACCAAAAAATTAATAATAATAATTACCAAGCCCTTATTACATTAGGACACTAGGAACCCAGCTGTGATCAGATAAATTCCCTACTGTTTCAGAATTTACATTTTACATTTTACTGGTAAAATGACATTATTTAATCCCCACAATACCTCTAAGAAGTGGACATTATTATCGAAAATGAACATATCCTTTTGAAGATATGAAAGTAGAGACAGAGGGAGGTTAGCAATTCATCCAAGGTGTGAAGCTAGTCAATGACAGAGCTATTTACTCTACTACAGAACACAATGTTCTATTGTTGGATGTTGAGAACGTTTTCAAATTTTACTACTGTACATACTGTTGTGATGAACATTGATGAAACTTAGAAGTATATCAAGATGAAGCCTTGTATACAACAATGTTCATCACAACAGTATGTACAGTAGTAAAATTTGAAAACTTTCTAAACATCCAACAGTAGAACATTGGTTGAATAAATCTTGACTTATCCATAAAATAGAATATTGTACAACCATTAGTCCTAAAAATTTAGTGACATGAGAAAAATGTTTATGATGTAATGTATATGGAAAAAGTAAAATGCATACATAACACATAGGCTGTGATGGACTGTGCAAAAACATGCACAAGCAAAAACCAGAATTGTGATAATATCTGAGGGAGGAGTGTTTCAGAGCATTTTTTCCTACTTCACACTATTCAGTATTTCCTAACTTTTCGATAATGGGTATGCATTCCATTTACAAGTAGAAAAGGAGTTGATATTTTTAATATATATATATTTTTTGAATCCATCACCTGCTTTTGAGGGGAAGTGCTGGAGGGACAGGAGGAGGTAGATTCCTGTACTCCCCCACCCCATAATAACCACCACTTGCCTGTGTGCACTGCTTCAGAGTTGGCAAGACGCCTTCATTTCCAAGACCTCATCTGAGCCTCCCCATGTGACCCATGGAATTATCATTGCCAGGTTTGCAGCTTCAGAAGGATGAACGTACAAGACAAAATCCCAAGCGCACAAAGGCAGCCTCCTGCTTGCCTGCGGGACAATCCCTGATCCATCCAGAAAAGAGAAGTTCTTCCAGCAGCACTGAGTTTGAGGGTGAGTCCAAAATTGGGGTCCTAACACTGAGCAGGAACCCCCCCCTGGAGAAGGACCTTGTCATGATGACCAGACCCCATTGCTATTTGAGCTAAGCCAAGCGGGGTGATGGGAGAGAAGGGGCCACTCCTATCAGGAAGCTGCAGTCATATTCCAGAGCATACTGGGAGAGTCCAGGGATCCAAAACCTGACTCTGTGGTCTTGCGAGCTAGAAGTTACATGAGGAGGAGTGGGTCTGGGAGGAAAGGACACATATCCATGCTTTCCTTCTACACTCTCGTGGCATCATCTTAAGTGTGTATTTTGTGTGATTGTTTGTTTCATGTCTACTTTGGTCCAGGAGGGCAGGGCCCCATCAGTTTTGTTCCCTGTTGTTCCCCCAAACCCAGCCAGGAGCATGGCAAACAATGCCAGAAAATGCTTGTGGATTGAATGTAGTTCAGTTGGGGGTGAAATGTCTCCGGGTCATGGAAAGACAGATGACCAATCCAGGACAGTAGCATAGTCAAGGAAGAAGAAATGCAGCCACGTTGCTGGACACCAATTCTGTGGCCACGTGGTTTCACATAGCTCACAACCACCCCATGAGGCTGGGCTGTTAAGAGCTCAGGATCATCTAGGCCAGTCATTTTAGAACTCGCCTAACAGCTAAACTCTGCTTGCAAACAAAATATGATGCAAAGTCCAATTTCTATAAAAGATCAAGGAAGACCTGCTCTACTTGAATCGAGGGTGGGAAGCTATGAGCCCCCCTAGATCCCCACTGCAGCCTACAGACGGGAAGGGACTTTCCACAAGTCCACCAGGGAATGACATTAGTGTCTGAGCCAGGATGGGCCCAAGTCTCCTACTTTTCATGCCACTGTGCTTTGCAAGACTCTCTACCATCATTGAATCCACCAGTGCAATACAAAATAAAGCCTGCCGCAAACAAATCCTCCCAATCACAAAGGACTTCCACATCCTAGACTGGGGTCCACCTTGGCTCCCTCAGGATTCAAGAATCTGAGGAACAATCCAACATGGACACAAACCACCATGACAGTTCATCTCAGCCCAATTCAAAGGCCTTCACCCAGCCTCATTTTTCCTTTCTTCTTTCAGATCTGACTACACACTATTCCCAAAGAAACTTTTACAAGAGGAACCTAAACCGCTACTCTCAGGAGCACTGGCCCTTCCAGCCGTGCCTCATTGGGAGACCCTGAGCGTTCTAGTCGGTGGCACCGTGTGGGTTTCTGTGGCTGCACAGCTGCTGGAGTGCAGCGTCTCCATGAGGAAGAGGGCAGTGGACAGGTCATGAAGACTGATTCAGAAACTCCCCTGCAGGAGGAGAAGACGTCTGAGCCATTCCTGTGCCACCACCAAGAGTCACTCCAGCTCCTGAGAAAGCCACCGCAGGAGGAGCTGCCTCCAATAAAAGTCCTTGGTCACATCACAGGATCATGCCCCTTCTCTTTTCCCCTCCCCCATACTAGGAAGTGTCTCCTCTAAATGTCTTATCATTTTTAAATATATTGTCACATCTAATGACCCTAAATAATTTTTTAACCATTTGGATAACTTTTGAAATAATTTCAAATTTACAGAAAAGTTACAAGAATAATACAGAGAAGTCTCTTTTACTTTTACCCAGATTCACCAGTTATTTACATTTTTCTCCATTTGCTTTGTCATCTTTTCTATCTCTCCCTATTATTTTTTTCCTGAACCACTTGAGAGTATGTTTTGCAAATCATGCCCCTTTTACCTCTAAACACTTCAGTGTGTATTTCCTAAGAACGAGAATATTTCTCTTACATAACTACAGTACACTTATGAAAAGCAACAAATTCAACATGAATAAAATACCACTGAAATTTCTTCAGTTGCCCCCAAAATGTCTGACAGCTACTTTTTTGCCCAGTCTAGGATCTAATCCAAGATTATGAATTGCAGGTAGTTGCTGTGTTTCTTTAGTCTCCTTTAATCTG
Source organism: Galeopterus variegatus (assembly GCF_000696425.1). Lineage (NCBI taxonomy): Eukaryota > Metazoa > Chordata > Mammalia > Dermoptera > Cynocephalidae > Galeopterus > Galeopterus variegatus. The sequence goes on along the minus strand of NW_007728190.1, from coordinate 208,971 downwards.
GAACCCTTTTGTCTTTGTCTTTCATGAGCTTCACATTTCTGAAGAGTACAGGCACAACTGTTTTATAGACTGTCCCTCAACGTGGGTTTATCTGATGATTCATTACGATTAGATTCAACTTTTCCATTTTTGGCAAGAATATCACCAAAGCGGCATTGTGTCCTTCTCAGTGCCTCATATCAGGAGGCCCCCTGATGTTGGTGGGTCCCATGATGGGTGATGTTAACTTAAATCACTTGGTTAAGGTGGTGTCTGCTGCCAGGTTTCTCCACCTCAAGTTGTTATTTTCCCCTTTGTAATTAATGAGTAACTTGGGAGGGGATATTTTGAGACTCTGTGAATATCTTGCTACTCATCAATCTTTCACCCACTAATTTAAGCATCCATAAGTGACTTTGCCAAAATCAACTGTTACTATATTTGCCAGAGTGTCATTTTTCTAACTCCTTTCAAGTTCATTAGTTAATCTTCTACTGTAAGTGTGTTAGTCCGTTTCTGTTATAACAGAATACCTGGAACTGGGTGATTTATAAGAAAACAAAATGTATTGCTTACAGTTTTGGAGGCTGGGAAGTCCACAGTCCAGGGAACACATCTGGTGAAGTGACTCTACAGCAATGCAGGGGCCTCACGTGGCAGAAAATGGTGGAGCACAGAGAGATAGAGACTCTCGTGTGCTCTCTTTTTAAAGCCCTCAGAACCACACCCATGACCACCATTATTAATCCATTCACCTGGCATGGTCCTACAATCTAATCACCTCTCCAAAGCCCCACCTTTCAATTACCATAATAGCATTTCCCACCCTCAGCAGTTACAGTGGGGATAAGTCATCAAGGAGGTTGGGGGGCATCCAATCTACAGCAATTAGGAGAAGCTTTTCTTCTTCCCTTTTATTTATTTGTATGTTCGTTTATGTAAGTTTAGATTCATGAAATCCTTATTTAATTAAGGTGCTATAATCCATTACTATTATTATTTTGATGCTCAAATTTGCCCATATCTGGGCAATGAGAGCCACCTTGAAGCTGGTGGCTGGTGTCTGTATTTTGGCAAATCCTCATCACTCTTTTAGCGCTTATTTTTTGGCACACAAGACATTCGAGATTCTTATTTTTCCTGGAATCAGCCATTTCTTCAAGGAGACTTGTTTCTCCTTAGTGAAGAAGTGTATTTAGAATCCAGGATCTCAGGGCTGGCCAGTTAGCTCACATGGTTAGAGCACAACATTGTAACACCAAGGTCAAGACTTTGGATCCCCATACCTTCCAGCCGCCTAAAATAAGCAGAATCCACAATCTTGGTGTTAAACCTGTTCATCTACTGGGGTGCTGTTATTTTTAACTTTTTCAGTGGATAGAACTAGGAAATAAACACACACACAGATACACGTATATGTGTGTGTGTATATATATATATATATATATACACACACACACACACACACACACACACAAAGAGACAGAGTGCGCTAGGGAGAGAGAGATGATAAAAACCAGTAGTTCATACTGATATCTCCAATCCAACAGCACAGGATTTATGCTAGTTTTTCCCCTTTTTCATATTTGTAGTTCCTTTCTCCATGCGAGACCTGGATCCCATTATCCTCATTAGATTTGCTCAATCCTGGAATACACAAAAATTAGTTTCAAAATTATTGCAGCTTTTTGTCTACCGATGAAAGGTTTATAGCCAAACGGTGCCTTCAAAAATTGCTTACTACTTTCTGTTTTCCCTCTCATTGTGGTTACATTATTCATTCGAAATAGAGTTGGGTTCATTTGTTTATATTTGTATTTAATTTTAGGATTTTTTTTTCTCCCATTCTTGTTGCTTTAATTTTTCGGAGTATATAAAACATTAGCCTGGTTCCAAAAGTCAAAAC
>NW_007728190.1:204216-205890 GCF_000696425.1 Galeopterus variegatus | reverse complement strand
CCAGAGAGAAAACACATGTATGGTTTTCTTAGATGTTGCCAAATTCTCTTCTGTAAGAGCCGTACATGACACGTGAGAGTACCTGTTTCCCCACACCCGTAGCTACTTCTTAACTTTTGCCAATCCGAGAGATGAGAAATGGCATTTCATTTTGATTTTAATTTGCATTTCTCTTACCGTGAGTGGAGATTGATGTCTTTTCATATATTTAAGGGCCATTTTTATATGTTCTTATGAATTATCTGTTTATGTCATCTACTCACTTTTTAAATTGTTTTTCCCCTTAATTTTTAAGTGCTGTTTATATAGTAGGAATATGAGTTCTACAAAGTCAGATTTATTCACCTTTTATTCCATCTGGATTTTGGGTCATAGCTGGAAAGGCTTTTCCCTACATCCAGTTTATTGAGGATGTCACCCATGTTTCTACATTTGTATGTCTTTATTTTCTACATTTATATCCCTGTTCCATTTGGCACCTATTATCATATATGTAGGAAATATGAATCTAAAATTTTATCTTTTTTTCCAAATGATTATATAATCATTCCAGCACATTTATTAAAGAAAACATCTTTGGCCCAGTCATTTGAGATGACACCTTTACTGTCACATACTAAATTTTCATACGTATTCAGGTCTCTTTCTGAGCTTTCTTTTCTATTCCACTGGTGAGTCTGTCTGTTCATCTACTAGTATCACCTTGTTTTATTCTTGCATGTTTATTTTTTTAATATAAATGTTATTATCAATTTTTCTAGCTCCATAAAAAATATTGATGGTATTTTAATAGTGATTGGGCTAAATTTTTTTTATTTTTTATTAGGAAAAAAATTCAAAATATACAAAGGTAGAGAGTATAATATAATGAACCCCCCAATACCCATCATTATCCAGTTTCAACAGTTACCAAGTCATGCCCAACACTGTCTCATTTATACCCTGTCATTCTCTTCCAACTGGATAATAATCCATCATATCATTCCATCCATAAATATTTTAGTATGTATCTCTAAAACAAAAGGACTATTTTTAAAAAACACAACTCCACACAATGTTATCACAACACATTATCACACCTAAAACGAAATGAGTAATTCTTTAATACCTTCAAATATACTTCAAATACCCAGTCAGTGTTCATATTTCTGTGAGTGTTTCAGAAACTTTTTTTGTTCAAATTGAGCTCCGAATCAAGGCCATGCATTGCAATTGATTATGTCTTTCGAGTTCCTTTTATTGTACTCATATGTGTTCACTCTCTCTCTTTTAAGTTGCAGTTTCTGTGTGGAAGAGACTGGGTCATTTGTCCTATACAGTTTCCCACATTCTGGATTTTGCTGGAAGCATCCTATGTTATAATTCAGCATATGCTTTCTTCTGTCTCTTTTATTTCCTATAGACTGGTGATTAGATCTAGAGGCTTGATCAGGTTCAGTTTTCACCCCCAAGATACCTGATAGCTTTCCCCCAAGATACTTCAGAGTACTTCCATCAGGAGGTACATAATGTTCGGTTGTCTCTCTTTTTGTGATTTCAGGAGCCATCGATGTTTATTCCCTAGCTCCATTATTTCATTAGGGCTTGCAAAGTTGTGATATTCTGATTCTATCATTCTTATTCATCAATTAGCTAAAAAACTGCTATAAAGAAAAACTTTTTACTTTAATTACC
>NW_007728190.1:200291-203882 GCF_000696425.1 Galeopterus variegatus | reverse complement strand
TTTATTGTTTAAACTAGTTTTGTCATTGATTCTATGGCTTACCAGGAATACTATTATATCATCTGCAAGTAGAGATACTTTAGCTTCTTCTTTTTCTAATTTTTATTTAACTGATTTATCATATCTAATTGTAATAGTTAATATCACCAGCACAATGGGTTTTAGGACAAAGACTGTGAGTGTGTGTGTGTGTGTGAGTGTGTGTGTGTGTGTGTGTGTGTGTGTGGAGAGAGTTATTTTATATGTTAAGAAAATATCCACCCATTTTTTTCTTTTTTCCAGCATCTGTGAGGGAAAAAAATAATATAATTTCTCTCCTCATATTGAACCAGACTTACATTCCACAAATAAATTCCATCTGATCACGATGTATTATTTTCATAATATGGGATTGGATTCTGCTCTTTGATATTTTATTCAGTATTTTGTATCAATACTGCTCTGTAATCTTTTTCATATTGTTCTTATCAGATATAGTTATCAACATTATACACTTGCTTCATAAAAAGAATTTGGAAGCTTTCTTTTATTTTATATGTTCTAGAACAACTTACGTAGTATCGGAACTATCTGGTCTTTGAAAGCTTAGTAGACCTTATCAGATATAGTTATCAACATTATACACTTGCTTCATAAAAAGAATTTGGAAGCTTTCTTTTATCTTATATGTTCTAGAACAACTTACGTAGTATCGGAACTATCTGGTCTTTGAAAGCTTAGTAGAATTCCCCTGTGAATTCATCTAAGACTGTTGCCTATTTGTGGGAGGGTAGTTCCTTGATAAATTTCTCTATTTCTTCTATAGAAATTGGTAGAGTTTTCTATCTCTAAAGCAGTCAATTTGATAAAGTGTATTTTCTCAGGAAATTGCCCACTTCATCTAGTTTTTCAATTTGAATAAGGACGCATAAAGTACTATCAAATTTGTTTTAATTTCTTTTGTTTCAATGGTTATTATTCCCTTATCCTTTCTAATTTTATATATTTGTGCTTTCTCCCTTTTTTCCCTGACTAAGCTGCACAGTATTTCTATCCTGTTAATTTTTTTCAAAATAAAATTTATTAGATCCACTGTTTAATCTTGCACATTCTTTTGGTTACTTTATTGTTCTTTTTCTAGCTTTTTGGATTGGAAATTTATTTCATTCTTTTATTTTCTTGATACAAATTTTAAAGACTATGGCAGGCAGAATAATGTACCCCTGCCCCAAATATGTCTTCATCTTATTCCCTGGAAGCTGTGAACATGTTGCTGCTATACATTGCAAAAGGGGATTAACGCTGCAGATACAGTTAAGGTCATTAATCAGTGAGATAGGGAACTAATCCCTGACTATCTGGATGGGCCCAATCTCAGCACATGGACAGGTTACTGCCACCACAGCACAGAGGCCAGGACAGAAGGGGTGGGGGGTGGGGTGCAGCAGCAGGTAATACACCAATATTCCCTCCCTAGTGGAGAAGGAACTAAATTGGTACAACCCACTTGTAAAGCAATTTCACATCATCAAGCCTGTACCTTTAAAGTGTTTCAGCCTCTGACCCATCCTCATTCTGCCATTCACTAGCTGTGTTACCTTGGCTAAAATACCTAATAAACGTCGTGTGCCTCAGTTTCCTCATCTGTAAAATGGGTACAGTGATGGTATCCACCTGCAGCAGAGTGAAATGTTGCCCCAGTTCTTTACCCTTCTTTGCTGTATTTCTTAGGTAATGTGCACTTTCCTCCCTTGGGCTCTGTCATGTGACTTGCTGGGCCAATGGTAACAGCAGATGGGATACCAACAGGGGCTTAGACATGTGTTTTCACAGTGGGGCTCACTCTGTCTGCCTCTAGCAACCCCCTAAGTAGGTCATGCCCAGCTAGTCTACTAATCCAAGAAGAACAAGAGATACATGAGGCAGAACCACACCAGCTGACCTGCTAGGCATGGAGGACATTGTGGCCTCATGGACAGAGGGACAGACCACTGGACAGAGGGTCATCAGACATCCTCCCTCCTCCCTGCGTTTGTGGTACAGTCCAAACCCCGCAGTCCCCAACATTCCCTGATTCTCAGCTCTGTGACATCACAGACAGCCTCCTGTCCACTCTGCCAGCTGCAGGTGAGTGAGACTCACAGCTTAAGGCTAAGGGTGGGAGGGATTAAATTTTCTGTACTAAAAAGACAATGTCCCCTCCACTCCGGGACATCTGTCCACTTTGCTACAAGAAGCAGACACCACCCCTCATTGCCTTGACCCAACGGATTCTCTCTCCAGGTCCTAGTCTCCCCACCTGTGCTGAATGGCCCCTACAGGCTCCTCCAGCTCCAGAAGCCTTCCTGTTGGACCTCATTCATCTTTTTGTTCTGTTCAAAGTGCCATGGGGTCACTATAGACCTGAAGTTCACAGCCCCCTGGGACAAGCCAAGGGTCCTTTTCCTTGGCTCCTGCTTCCATTGGTGGGCAGGGAGACTGGTAGAAATACCACACCCCATCCTGACCTAGCCAGCATCCCCCCCACATCACCATCCTTTGTGCAATTAAGCCAAATACCACGCCCAGCACTTTACGTCTTTACGTCACCAAATCCCCAGAGCACCATTCTGGGTACGTTTTACCATCCCCATTGTACAAATAAGAAAACTGGTGTTCAAGGAGGTTACATTGCCCTAAATTACACAGCAAGGTGTGACAGGAATTAGGACCCCAAGTCCATCCAGGTGGAAATGTGTACATTTAACTGCTGCACTGCTCTGCTAAGCTTCGAGGTAGAGCCTTTCCATTTAAAAACCACCTACCATCAACTCTCAGAGGACAAGATGGCTCTGAACATCTCATTCTGGAATCACCTGTAGAATAAGACTGTGAGCAGCATAGGCTCTGACTTCAGATGAAACTACATTAAAATCCCAGGTGCTCCTCTTGGCTGCAACACCTGGACAAGTCACCTTTCTGAGGCTCTATTCCCTCCATCTGAAGAACAGGACAAAGCCCTGCCTTACACGCTGGAGAGAACGCGTAATGATGACAGATGTCAAAGGACCTGCCCCAGAGGCTCAGTGAACATCACTGTTCTTGACACTGTGCTTGTCTCTTCCCATGATGCTCTAAGACTGAAGTCACAGAGGAGAGCGGGCAAGTCCCAGATGAGGGTGTTTCTCTCCATTTGTATGAGTGGGGAGCAAAACCCTGTTAGAGGAAGGGAGAATGGGGAAAGGATTTACCACGCAGTGGTCTGTGCATATCGGGTATTTATTCAACCAATATGGAGAGGACGCCTACTCTGAACACAGCCCTGGGCTGCATGCTGGGATCCAAGGGTGAGTTGGGCCCGTGCTTGCCTCCTTGAGTGAGAATCTGTTGCTCTTGTTCACTGCAGTGTCCCCAGCACCGTACACAGTGCCCGGCACCAGTAGGTCCTCAAGAAATACATGCTGAAAAATTTTTTGTTGTGTTTTGTTTGGTTTGTTTGTTTGTTTGTTTGGCAGCTGGACAGTAAGGGAATCCAAACCTTTGACTTGGTGTTATAAGGCTGAAAAAAAAAATTTTTTTGTCACAGATTTTTAGTGGGCAAATGAACAAGCAGTAAAAATATAGTCTATTCAA
>NW_007728190.1:198330-199607 GCF_000696425.1 Galeopterus variegatus | reverse complement strand
TTTTTTTGTCACAGATTTTTAGTGGGCAAATGAACAAGCAGTAAAAATATAGTCTATTCAACAAATATCTCTTGAGCACCTGCTACGGTTTAGGGAGACACTGTGCAATGACAGGTAAGGGCCATGAGACAGGGAAGCCCAGGGGATGGTGGACCACAAAGGAGAAGCCCAGGCTTCCTGAAGGAGGTGACACCTGAGCTCAAGTGTGATGGGTGCAGGAATGGGGAGAGAACGTGGAGGTGGTGGGAAGAGCTTGTGAAAAGGCACGGTGGTGGCACAGAAAGAGCAACTTTGGAAGCACAGTGAGTGAGCTGGGGGTGGCTGAGGCTGGCAAAGTCAACGGGGCGGCCAGACCCTGAAGCAAATTGAGTGGTAGAACAAGTTCGAGTGGTCTGGGCTAGCCCAAAGCCACACAACAAGGTGGTGGCAGTGCCAGGACTTGAACCATAAAATCTAAGCTTCATGATCATGCTCCCAAGGGACTGGGCCCAGCTGGAATAAACTGGAACCAGTGGGCCACATGAAGGGAAGGGAATGGAAAGGGAATGAGCAGAGTAGGCTATTTGGGGCACCTGCCATCACAGTGGACAGTTTTCACACTGTTAAACACGCGTTCCTCTAAGGCGGTACTACTATTCCCATTTTCCAGATAAGAAAAGGAGGCTCAGAGAGATTACAGAACCAGCCTAAGAGCACACGCCTAGAAAACAGAAGGCAAGTCTGCCTCCTAAACACAAGCTTGTCTGTGTGCGCTGTCGCATGCACTGGGGCTCTGCTGCCATAGGGCCCAACAATGAGGAAAACAGCATTCTTCAGCCATGGTCTTACGTCCATTTAGGAAACAGCCCTGCCCAGAGAACTGTGCCGGACCCCCAGGACCTTCTGCTTCAAGAAGGTTCCCCAGCAGGTAAAGGCTGGCAGAGGAGAGGCTCCAAGTCTTTTCCCCAGGCAGGAGAACTTTGCACAGTAGAACAAGGACTGGCCCTTAGAGAGGTAAGCCAGGCAGGTGCCTGCCAGCCACAGGGAGCTATAGGAGGTTTGGGAGAGGGGAGGGCCCAGTATGACCCACTGCTTAAATAACAATGGGCTTCTGGGATTGGGGCTGCAGAGCCCGACAACGCCCAGTGCCCTTTCCTCCTCCCACAGCCCACCAAAAACATGGCATCAAAGATCTTCTGTTGTTGCTGCAAGGCCAGTGAAGGGGCTTCCAACAGTGTCGGCCCCTACGGTCCAAGAATGTCCCAACAGTGTCATCCACGATCCTTCAGTAGGTTCCC
>NW_007728190.1:174626-198075 GCF_000696425.1 Galeopterus variegatus | reverse complement strand
TGCAAGGCCAGTGAAGGGGCTTCCAACAGTGTCGGCCCCTACGGTCCAAGAATGTCCCAACAGTGTCATCCACGATCCTTCAGTAGGTTCCCAACACGGATGTGTGGTAGTTGGCAAAATGTCTGAGTTACTTCTCTGGGCTTCAGTCTCCCTCGCCACCTCCTGGTGGGACACTCTCACAGTTCCTTCATCCTTTTCGGGGTGTGAAATGGGAGTAGTTATCCAAACCTGTAACAATACAGCCTAAAGACTCTGTTATTAGGTATTAGATATTAGTTAAGGTCACTGGCTTCAGTCCCACAAGGCTGTTTCAGTTCTGTGTCAGCCACTGACTGAGCTTGAACACATCATGTCACTGACCTCCCTCTCTGAGCCTCAGCGTCCTTCTCTGCAAAGTGGGAATGAGGACCATTCATTACCTACTTTGCAGCCTAGTAGGAGGATGGAGTGAGGCAACACCCCGACAAAGGCACTCAGTAAATGGTAACTGAATATGTGTACTAGTCAGGATGAGTGAGGCTATGATGAGGTGACAAGTAAACTCTAAAATGTCAATTGCTTTACCCAGTTTGGGGTCATTCTTAATTCAAGAAAGCAGAATATTTTTAGGCCATTAATAATTTGAGGAATCCCCCAAGTGAGATATGACCAAGACTGTTGATTCATGTGTCGTTCAAAGCCTTTACCCAGGACAAATTTTTTTCCTTCACTCTTTCAGATCTGAACACAAATCAACAAAATGGTTTGCAAAAGAGACAGCCATACCACTCCCCCAGCAACTGCAGGACAATCAAGGCATGCAACCGTGGGAGACCCTGAGCATTCTAGTCGGCAGCACCGTGCAGATCTCTGGGCTGCACAGCTGCTGGAGTGGACCGTCTCCATGAGGAAGAGGGCAGTGGACAGGTCATGAAGACAGATTCAGAAACTCCCCTGCAGGAAGAGAAGATGTCTGAGCCATTTCTGTGCCACCAGCAAGAGTCACTACAGCTCCTGAAAAAGCCACCGTGGGAGGAGCTGCCTCCAATTAAAGGTTTTGGTAGCAACACAGGGCTGTGTCCTTCCCATTTTCCTCTTTCTCAGCCCTACTTTTGAGCTGCCCATGAAAGTGGAGCAATTAGACCCTGGCATCTTGTAAAGAAATGTGGTTGTATCATTTAATGTGGTTAGAGGCAGGGGTTAACCACCCTAACAAGGAAGTGCTTAGGAGAAGCTGGTTAGTGTAATAGGTAGTTATGAATGAATGCTGTAGTAAATGTCTGGAACGTGAGGGCATGATCCTGCTTACCTACCATGTGACTCCCTTTGATGTTCAGGGCCATAGCAAACAGTAGGGCAGATTGTGCAAAACTCTACAATCAGCAGCCCTAGAGTCCTGCAATCAAAGCCAGTGCAGACATTTGGTGCTGCTGTGCAAAAACACAGAGCATAGAAACATGAGTAATATGCAGATGGCTTCAACTTTATCCAGGGAGCCAGGCACAGAAGCATATCACTTTGACATAATAGGATAACGACTTTGGGAGTGAAAGGACAAGGAGCATTTTGCAACTGACTTGGGGATTTGGGGACGGATTTCTGGAGGAGAGGGTGCTTGAGTTTCCTGAAGATCGAAAGGGAATTAGTCAAAAGGAGGGGGAATTGTATTCCAGAAGGAGGGGAAAATATCAGCAAATTTGGAAAATAGAGACACCATCTAGTGGGGATGCGAGGACAGCAAACTTCGATGTCTGAAATGACAAGTGAAAACTTGAGCCAGAGTGTAGTGGAAGGTAAGTTGGGCAGAAAAAGGGAGCTGGACTCTATCCTGAAGGTAATGAGCAGCCTGAGGTGAGTTTTAAGCAACAAAGTGACACAGCCAGATTTCTGACTTTTGCAATATGAACAGTGTCTCATTCCAGTGTCTCAGACTGTTATAACAAAATATCATAACCAGGTGACTTATAAACAACAGAAATTTACTTATCACAGTTCTGGATGCTGGGAGGTCCAAGATCAAAGCGACAGCAGATTCAATGTCTGGTGACAGCCCATTTCCTCACAGACTCCACCTTCTCACTATGTCCTCACATGGCAGAAGTAAGGGACCTCTCTTGGGCCTCTTTTATAAGGGAACCCCTCAATGATGGTACAGAATGACATTGTCATTGCTCTTGACCCCAAATTGACCATTCATTCATTACCTGCTCTTCAAAAATTAAGCTGGGCCCATTAAATGTTTTTCTTTGGTAGGTGGTGCAGTGTTAAGCTTTGCCAGTAGAGGGTGCTGGAGACATTGGTGGAGGTAGGGGCTTTCCTTCCCTGTCTGGCCTGTGTGCTCAGCTTAGCAGGCTCCCACTGCTTTCCCATCCTCAGGCTCCTGCAATGTAGGCTACTTTTCCCACACATGGATCCTGCCATGGACGGTAATCAGTAGTACTTAGCAGCTAGCAGTTTCTTCCCATGTCCCCCACAAATGGGGAAGTGCCTCCAGTGAGTCACCTCTCCATAACAGCTGGCACCCTAGAGGGCAGATTTCTAGAACATTCTGCTTCTTCCCATGTCCCCCACAAATGGGGAAGTGCCTCCAGTGAGTCACCTCTCCATAACAGCTTTCCCTGGCACCCTAGAGGGCAGATTCCTAGAACATTCTGGAAATGCAGCATTTCACAGACTTCTCTGCCAGTGTGAGCGACAGCCATGTCCTTCCTAACATGGTCTGAATCTGTTAGGATGGGGTGTGGGAGATCTTTGGATGCTCTATCTCAGCCCTAGGGGTCATAGCTGCTTCTCATATCAGCTATTTCTGTATGGTTTAGTTCACTTCTTACTAAATAATCCTTCATTACTCCAATCCCCTGTTATAGTTAAAAATTCTTAAGGTTAAAGGGCCCATATTCATTTACTGTGTAGTTTCTGTCTTCTCACTGGACACTGACTGATACAGAAATCCAATAAGAGGCCACCTGGGCTATCAGGACAGACCTAAACTAGGGCAGCAGCCATAGGTAAGCCTAGAAAAGAGTTCCCCGAGTTACAATATATTTCTCAAGTGAAGCTGGCCAATTCTGACTCAGAACCATACAAGAAAGAAGACTCTCAGGAATGGAGTTCTTGGCTCCTTTTACAATGCACAGAACTGTGAAGGAGTTGGTATTAAGTCCAAGTTGACAACACACAGTAGATCACTTCATTTGAGGCTATGTCAAATTAGATGAGCCTATGGGACATCCAAGTGGCCATATTCAGAAGGAGGTTAGAAATATTTAGCAGGAAAAGTTTTTAAAAACTATGGCTGGAAGGAAACAATGGAGGTTGCTACATATGTGAAGTATCAGCACTATGTTGGAGTACCTCGTCCCCACCAGTATCAACTGGGTCACGTTCGCAGGCCGCATTGTCTAGGGTCTTCTTCCACTGCCAGTTGTCACAATGCATCCTCTGGACCCATCCTCTAACCCAGCTTCCTCTTATTCTATGTATTCCTCACCATCTCCCATGCCAAGGTCCCACTTCCCCTCCCCAGCAAACCCCATGTTCCTCATGTCTTGGAATTGCTTCCTGAAACAGATACAGCAGATGCTTTGCACATAAAAGATGTTCCTTAAAATGTCACTCCCTGCTTTGATAATTTAGAAACCCCTTCACTGAACGGATTCAAAGAAGCTCCCATCCTGTGACTTTTTCAAAGAGCCCTCAGCCTCAGGGTGACATTTTTGAAGGATTTTAAAATAATAGCAATAAAAATAATAATGGAAGTTATAGCTGGACTTTACTTCGGACTATGGAAGATTAGTTTATATCAGACCTACCCCCCTGATGATAGCAGTGTAAAAGGCTGTTTGTTTTCTTAAATCTTTCAATGCATCAGAGAGCTACCAATGCAGTCAGGACTTGAAGGGCCAAGATCCTGGAGAGAAAGGAAGTACAGAGAGATGAGATGGACATTGAGGCCATCTGATCCCCTCAAGGCATCTGCCAATTCCTAAGCAGGGTCCAACATGCTGAAAAGCTAAGCAGAGCTTTCAGCAGTCTCATGGGGGGGGGGGGTAACAAAAATTGGAGGTTTAAGGCTCACAATGAAGGAGAAGTCCTGGTTTAAAATAAAATTTTTGAACAGGTTTTCAGTTTAAACCCCTGAAGGGCTACAATCTGAGAATAAGGGCTAACCAGAAATAGACCAGTCCCAAAGACTGAACACAGGATCAAATCTATCCCAATTCTACTTTTCCTAGATGCAAAAGTAAATCCTCTCTGAAGGAAGAGCCAGAGCCTTACATGCCTTTTTGATATTTCATTTTTATAAAGTCTAGTATTCAATCAAAAATTACCAGGAATACCAGAAGATATGACCAACAGACCAAAAAGAAAAAGAAAAAGAAGAAAGAAATAGATCTACAGAAAAACCAGATACTGGAGTCAGCAGAAAATCCTATATGCCTACAAGAGGAACATCTTAAATATAAGGATGCAGACAGGTTGAAAGTAAAAGGATGAACAAAGATATACTATGTGACTACTAATCAAAAGAAAGCTAATCCTCTCAGTAAACTAGGAATAGCCAGGAATGTTGTCAATTTGATAAAGAGTATCTCCAAAAACACTACAGCTAACATCATACTTAATGGTGAGGAACCAGAAGCTTTTCCATGAAGATCAAGAACAAGGCAAGGATGTTCCTTCTCATCACTTTTTTCCAACATCATACTGGAAATCCTAGCTAATGCAGTAAGACAAGAAAATAAAATAAAAGGTATACAGATTGTGAAGAAAGAAATAAAACTGTCTTTATGGATAGCATGACATGATCATCTATGTAGAAAATCCAAAAGAATCAAAAAAACTCATGGATCTAATAAGTGATTATAACAAGTTTGCAGGATACAAGGTCAGGATACAAATGTCAATTGCTTTCCTACATACCAGCAATAAATGGAATTTGATTTAAAAACAAGTACCATTTACATTAGCACATGTGAAGGTTGAAGGTCCCTGGGTTTTATCAGGTGCCAAAGCATCAAGGAGACTACATCATTGGCCCACCACCGAGGCACCCCTGCCTCAGCTAGCATGGTTCTGCCAACCCTAACAGATAAAGCCATATTTTTAAAAAGCAAGATTAGTTTTCAAGTCTGGGAAAGGGTGCTGGGTGGCAGTGGCAGAGAAGGGGAAAGGAAGGGGTGATGAACTAAGTCCCCGGTGTATTTGGAGATGGGTCAGAACTTGAATATTGTAGAAAACTGTTCCCATCCCCTCTGACACCAGCTAATGATTTGTCTTCACTGCTGTGTTTAGCTCGGGCTGTCATCACTTCTGATGTGGCTCCTGTAGATCAAAGGAGGCAGTGTACAGCCATGTCACCGCTGCTATCGCCTGCACAGAGGCCCTCAGTGGTGACTTCCAGGGTACCCGGCTGGGGTTCTGCACATCGTTACCCAGATTAATGAGGACAGATGGGTTTTTGTATAATCAGCCGTACTCTGCTGCCAGTCTGGTTTGGTCGCCAGGTGGAATATTTCAGTAATGAATAATTACAAATATAGCAACCAATGCTGACTTAGGAAAAAACAAAACAAACAAAAAACAATGATGGAGTGTTAAAGGTTGAAAATAAGAAGATCCTGCGTTATGTTGCACAGGGTTTGCCTGAGGGTGAGAGAGAAGTTCAAGATGAGCAGGCTATACAGTTCCAGTTACCTTAATAACAGGTAACAAAGGTGAAAAACGTGGAGCATCACATTTACTTTCCCTTAACATGCCCCTATCCTTTGACTGCTCTCAGCAACTCAGGCTGCACCTTTGGTTAAAATGCAGCCACTCCAGGGTACCTACTGGGACTCATTTGTAAAGGAAATGGGAGGTATTCAAGACTTGAGCACATGAGGGATTGCGTTCTATGTCGAGACTAGGAGGATGGATGCAGGACTGGGCTGGGAAGGGAAGATTGTGAGAGAGGGTTGAGAGGTGGAGGGTGGGAGGGCTGCTCGCTGTGAAGATGGCTGTGTGCTGTGGGCATGGCTGGCTGGGGCCACATGAGCTGAGCAGATTCCCCAATGGAGATAGAGCTGGCAGGTACATTTCTTTTTTGTAAGAAATGAGTCCAGGAATGTCAAAAGAAGCTACTGTATTTGCCAAAGTAGGTGTCAATAGCGTTTAACCTTCGTTATACCTTTTCTGGTGGCTTGCAAGTCATCTCTTCTTAGCTGTTTCGTTTTTGCTGTAAATTTGCCTCCCTCAAAACAAAAGTTGACTTCTCCACACACAAATAGATTCCTTCTGCTCAATGCACTTATCAAATTCACATGCACTTATTTTTCTATGCTGCAATCTGTACGTGCTAATGTGTAAAGATCTCTGACATGGATTTTTTAAGTGAAAAATGAACTGCGCAGAAAAGTAGGATGAACTCCTTTCTGTAATTTTTTAAAAAGCATGTGTGTTTGAATGTTCATAGCAGCATTATTCCCAATAGCTGAAAAATGGAAACAACCCAAATTTCCATTATCTGACAAATGGATAAACAAAATGTGGTATATCCATACATTGGAATATTATTCAGCCACAAAAAATGAAGTACTAATACACATTACAACATGGTTGAATCTTGAAAACATTATGCTAAGTGAAAGAAGGCAGACACAAAATGACTCCATGCTGTATGATTCCATTTATATGAAATGTCCAGAATGGGAAAATCCAGAAAGACAGACAGTACATTAATGGATGCCAGGGGCTGGGAAGAGGGGGAAATGGGGAGTGACTGCTAATGGGTACGGGGTTTGGCGGGGAGTGGGTAATGAAAATGTTCTACAGACAATCCCTGATTTGCAATGGTTTGACTTACAATTTTTTGACTTTACAATGGTGCATGAAACATAATTTCAATGTACTTCAAATTTTGAATTTTGATCTTTCCCCAGGCTAGTGATAGTCGGTACCCAACTGTAGCAATGCGGGTCAGAACTCGCTCCATCCTCATGGCCTTTGGAGCTCTGGCTTCAGTCTTTCCCCTGCACAGGTTGGTTAGCAACTGAGGGAGGGAAAATTACAGAATGCTATGCTTGTGTAAGACAAGGGAATGATGCCCCAACCCCAGGGACAAGCAACAGGAGGCTGTGGGGTGCCTGGGAATCTTCCACTTCCATGGCCTTTCTCTCCTTGGCATAGCTCCACTTCTGTGCCTAAATCCCTTATAAGCTTCAGCTTCTCCCCTCTGGGGTTGTGGAAAAAGCTGCTGCATAGCGCCAGGATCGATAGTGCCTGATCCATTCCCTGTGAGTAACCACCAATCAATAAGAAGAAACTCCATGTAAACTGTATGGAGTTGCCTGCTTCCTTCTTTGGTCTCAGGATACCTTCTCAGTTTGGGGGAATTATACTGTTAGCTCACACTCAGACAATGAGATATTCAACATTTTATTCTAAAATAGGCTTTGTGGTAGATGATTTTGCCCAACTGTAGGTTAAGGTAAATGTTCAGAGAACATTTAAGGTAGGCTAGGCTAAGCTATGATGTTTGTCAGGTTAGGTGTTTTAAATGCATTTTTTACTTACAGTATTTTCAACCTTAGATGGGTTTATTGGACATAACCCCATTATAAGTTGAGGAGCATCTGTAGAATTTAAATAGTAATGATGACCACACAACCTTGTGAATATACTAAAAAACTTTGGCTTATACACTTTAAAATGGTGAATTTTATGATGTGTGAATTATATCAGTTTTGAAAAACTATAATTTTAAAAAATTGACAGAAGTAAAAGGAGAAACAAAATCTACAATCATAGAGATTTTCCTCTCTCGATCACTGATGGAACAAAATTAGTGAGGATATAGATATGAACAACACAATTAAAAACTTGCACTAACAGACACAGGTAGACGACAGCATCTAGCAGCTGCTGAAGCAAAGCCTCCACTGACGGAGCCCTCACTGTGGACCACGCTGTGGACCAGGCTCTGAGCTGCACACGCAGCACCTCATTGATCCTCTCTGTTCTCACATCGCCCTCTTCACAGATGAGGAAATAGAGGTACAGAGAGAGTGAGTCTCTGGCCCAAAGTCACCAGCTTGCTCTTAACCTCCCCATTCTATAGATGAGGAGTGAGACCCAATGACATGAAGGACGCTGCTCTTAAATGGCAGAACGCAGATGAGGAAATAGAGGTACAGAGAGAGTGAGTCTCTGGCCCAAAGTCACCAGCTTGCTCTCAACCTCCCCATTCTATAGATGAGGAGTGAGACCCAATGACATGAAGGACGCTGCTCTTAAATGGCAGAACTTGGACTTGAATAAATGTGACCCTAGAAACCAAGCAATGAGCTACTGACTTCACTCCTGCTTCATGACACTGCAGTGCCTATGACTTCCACAGAGCCCAAGACTCAGGAGCTAGTGTATGTGGCATCTAATCTTCACAAAACCCCTGTGAAGTAGGTGTATATTAGTAAGTTTTCTGTTGCTAATAACAGAATACCTGAAACTGGGTAGTTTATTTATTTATTTTTTTTAATTTATTACAGTTTTGGAGGCTGGGAAGTTCAAGATCCAGGGGGCACATCTGATGAGGGCCTTCGTCTTGGTGGGAACTCTCTACGGAGTCCCATGGCAATGCAGGGTATCACATAGCGAGGGCTGAACAAGACCACACTAACAGCTTTCTTCCTCTCCTTACAAATCCCCTCGTGCCACTACTGTGATAACCATTCACCCATGAACCCATTAATCCATGAATGGCTCAATCCATTCATGAGCACATTGCCATCATGGTATAATCATCTCCTAAAGGCCCTACCTTTCAAATATTATTTTGGGGATTAAGCCTACAACATGAGCTTTGGAGGGGCCAACATTCATACCATAGCAAGGCAAGACAAGAGATCTCAGGGAGTTTATAAATGAAGAAACTGAGGCACAGATGCAGAGAAATGTACATTGAGGGTACGCTCTGAATGCCCCGCCCACCAGGTAAGACCGTCAGAAATTCCAAAGAGAGGAAAAGGCAGCAAAGCACACATCAAGAGCTCTTTAAGTAGACCTTAAAAACTGCTGTTTTGCCATGTATTAAACACATTTTGATTCTCTGTATATTTACTGGAGTTTTATGATTAGATGATAAATACAGGTTCCAATTGATCACATTCACAGACTACA
Organism: Galeopterus variegatus; assembly: GCF_000696425.1. Lineage (NCBI taxonomy): Eukaryota > Metazoa > Chordata > Mammalia > Dermoptera > Cynocephalidae > Galeopterus > Galeopterus variegatus. Next base: position 188,940 of record NW_007728190.1, on the reverse strand, counting down.
TTTCGTCTGTGTCAGGTCAGAAAGACAGTGATCACCTTTGTGAATAATTTCATTGAGTAAAGCTGCCCTCAGGCTTAGCTAAAGATAAATGCCTAAAACAGCCACTTCCAGGAGTTGGTTTACAACTGATTTCTGTTCTCTGGCACAGAAAATGCAAATAGTCAGACCCATCTCTTACACGGCAAGTCACTTGGCTTATTACATTTCATGTTCACCAGATCCACTTTATAAAGGAGTGAACTGACACTCAGGGAAGTTAAGTGACTTAGTTAAGTTCACACAGCAAGGAAGCAGCAAATCTGGGACATGAATCCAGGTCTGCTGCTAGCTAAGCCAGTGTTCTGTCTAAGGGCACTATCAGGCCCAGGATATTTCAGCCATGTGGGGCTGTAGGACCTTGTGTAGATAAAGGCATAACAGACAGACATGCCAAGGGCTAGGAGGGAGCAAAATAAGCTGGAAATTCTCAGAACTTTGGTCCTCAAAGGGCCCTTAAAAATCATCCAACACACCCATTATACAGATGGTCAAACTGAGGACCATCCAAAGAAAGACTTGCCAAAAGTTACACAGTTAGAAGCGGCAGATCAGATCCAGAACCTAAGTCCATACCAATCTCATCATTCTACTGACTTTGGAGAACAATTTGCAGAAACTGCTATGCAGATGGCAAAGCAATCAATCCACAGGATTTTTTCTTCCTTAGCAGGTCCAGGTCATGCACGTAAGGTGCAGTATTTGTCCTTGAGGAGTTTACAGTCTAGCTAGTAAAACAGGCATGTGCACAGAAAAATAAAATCAATAACATAAAATATCAGTGCAGGCAGAAGCTGTGTCAAGAATTTAAAGAAGGCAGAGAGCAGCAGGGCTGGTGATGCTGGAAGGCTTTCTGAAGGACAGGTAAGAAAAGCTGGGCTTTGAAGCATGAATAGAAGTCCTTCGGATAGAAAGGAATAGGTATGTCAGTCCAGGAAAGAGTTTCAGCTTATGAAGGGTTTGGGGAGAGATACAGCCACTACCGCAAACGAAGTCCCGGTCTCGGGGGCTGGGAAGCCAGGCCAGGGCTTTTGGACTTGGGTCTATGGAACGACAGGTCTTCAGACTTGTTCGGGAATAGAACACCTAGAAGCCTCTGAGCCTTTCACAGAATTGCACGAGTAACTGATCACACTTCATGCAGGGACAATGTTAGTGTCAGAAAACACGACTGCTGGCTCCATGTCTGCAGTATAAAACCACACGGCCAAGCGTGCATGCCTTTGAACCAAAGAAGTCCTCAAGCCAATCAGAACCAGTCTTCTCTAAACATTCCCATTAATAGTTACCTGCCCTTTCTCTCTTTCTTCTGTCTTCCATCTTCCATCTCTGTCTTTTGCGGCCTGTGTGCTAGCAGACGACAAGCACAGGGCCACTGTTTTTCATAAAATATAGGGAGAGAAAAACATAAAAATGGAGGAAATTCTGGGAATTTACTTCTTTTTTTTCAGCTTGGAATGAGGCAATGCCATAAAGAGCAACTGCTTCTCTGAGCCTCAGTTTCCCCATCTGACTGGAAGGGGTTGGGAATGGGAGCATCATCTGAGATCAAGCTTCAGACACACAATGTGCCCGGTCTGGTTATCTTCACATTTCCTGGGCTCTTGGGCAGTGAAAGGGATGGGAGACCAGCCCTTCCATCCACGTCCACAGTTCGGAGTGGCACAGAGAGTAGCCTGGAGCGTGACCAGCTCAACACCCATAAGCTTCTGCAAAGGCCAGGGTTTAGTATGGAGTCTCAACAAGGCATTTTTGTGCAGAGCCCTGGAGTGAGCAAGACACCTCTGCTGCTGAGATGACTGACCTTTTAGAGTGCACCCATGCTTCTCTCATCATGAGGCCTCTCCCACTTCTCAGTCTTGGAGCAAGATGAGTACCTGCACCCCTAGGTCACCTGGCCAGGAATGGGCAGCACCCTGTGCCCAGGATGTGGGCTTCTATGAGCTGGCAGGGGCATGGAACCCTCGGAGCGTCCATGTGTCTTGTCCCCACTACCTGGGGGAGCTGGGAGGTCACCAGGAGCCGGATGTAGTAGCCACCAAACACTGCCAGCAGCTGCCGGGCCATTTCCTAGAAGAGGCAGGGAAGCAGAGTGAGGGCCACCGGAAAGCACCTTGGAGCTCAAGCATGAGGGGAAGGCCAAGCCGTCCTCTTGTCCCTGGACCCAGGAGCGATGCTCACTGGGAAGAACCAGGCCAGGCCAGTTCAGCACCTGTGGTCATGGAGGATGCCAGCCTAGTATAGAAGCCCAGCTCTATAACTCACTGGCTACAGGGCTCCTGCAACCTCAGTTTCCTCATCCCCAAGGCAAGTAACTAACAGCTGGTTGGCAACAATAACATGTACAAAAAAGATATGCCTCCTCAAAACACTAGAGGAACCACCATTGATTTATACCTGGCCAGCCACACACACATTTTCTTTCAAATGTCTATGAGTCTATAAAGCACATGAGGTCAAGATGACTCACCTGAAGAAAATCACTAGTTGCATGGGAGGAGTGGAGGGGAGTATTCCCATTATAGAAGAATTCTTCTATTCATACAAGGTACCTGGTAAATTTCTTCACCCAAGTACTCCTAATATATTAAAAGACTTTGCTTATAAAAATTGAATTTATCAAAAAAGGACAAATACTGTATGATTCCACTTATACGAGGCTCCTGAAATAGTAAATTCGCAGAGACATAAAGTAAATGGTGGTTTCCAGGGATCAAGGAGAGGAAGTGAGTGTTTAGAGGAAGTTGGTGGAGCCTCAGTGTGGGAAGAGGAAAACATTCTGGAGATGGACGGAGGCAATGGCTGCACGATAATGTGAATGTGCTTAATGGCACTGAACTTTACACTTAAAAATTAACAGGTTAAATTTTATATCACATATATTTTACCACAATAAAAACAATTTTAAAGTTTTAAAACAAAAAGTGTTTAAGAGCATGGATTTAATACATGTTCTTATTAACAAACCTGGTCTCTAAAGTTCCATTCACTGGTCTAGCAATTGGGATTACAGGGTAAATGCTTAAATTCCTGAAGTGTGGTGTTGAAGGTCTTTCACAATACTTGTGTCCATTCTGAATGTAATAAAATAAGGTGTGGGTTACATCAAGGCTATTTATGTCTGTAGAGTTAGTAATTAAAAACCGGCTTTAGAGTCAAAAAGGCCAAGAGGGAATTTCAGCTCGGCCACTCTGTGACTGACCAAGTCACTTCACCTTGCTGAGCCCATTTCTTCATCAGTTAAAATAGGAAAAATAGGAGCAATGCTGGAGTGAACAGGACTGAAGCCATGGTGGGACCTAAAACCTCATGGGCCCTAGAATATTTATTCTAAAAAGACACAGTTTTTTCCTTGGCATGCATTTCTCTGAGTTTCCTCTTTTCCTGTGGTTATTTGATTTTTTGAACCTTGGTTATGTGGCAAGATGACATTATTTACATGAATATAAAGTTGTTTTCCAGTCAGCCTGGAGCTGCAGACCTGCATGTACTGTCCAGACCCTGGGAAACCAAGGAAGACATCAGTAAGGCTATGCTGACTCCACGCCTCCAGCAGGACCCTGAGGTAGCATCAAGCCTGAGAACAGACACCAGACGGAGCCTTGGCGAGACCTTGCACCTGGCTCCTTGCAGGGAGCCCCCTCCCTCCTGCTCTTCATTCCATTCCCTCAACCCCCTCTTTAAAAAACCCTCAATAACTCTGAGTCTTTGAGATGGCTTTAGTCTGGCCAATCTCTTTCAGGTTTACCAGAGAGATGAGTTACCCTAACATCTCTTCTCAGGTCACCAGTATTCCTGGATAAAAGCTGACTTCCATTTTCACCAACATTTGACTTTTGAGTGGTTTGTTTTTGAAAGGGGACAGGCAGCCAGACCTGTGCCCGGTAACAGCATCTACCTTATTGAGCTAGAGTGAGGACAGAAGGAACTAATGTACAGAAAGCATCTAGCCCAGCACCTAGTGCTCAATAAATGTCACCAATATCATTACCATCATTATTATTCAAAAAAGCGGAAACTCCACATGGTTCCTAGGACTGGCTTTTGTTTTGATTGTCATTTTTGCTAGAAAATATTAAAAACATCAAATAGTTTGCCACTCACTAATGCAGGCTGGTCTTCTTGCCAATTTAGTAGTCTAAAATCAATAACGTAAGAAGCAAAGAACTGTAGCAAGAAACTTGGTTTATTTAGAATCAACAGGGCTGGCTTCTGCCCTTAGCTTTGCCACATTCTCCCTTGTTCCATGACCTTGGGCGAGTCATCTGACCTCTTGGAAACTTATTTCACCCATCAAGGAAGAAGGGAAAATAATCCATACCATGGAGGGTATGCTGAAGATTTTATGCATGATAAAAGTCTAAAAATGTAAGAGGTCATTATAACTACCTCCATCTTTCACAGATAGTGAGTTCCTACTGAAATGTGATGATCTGGCTCATGCTGAGACTTGGGCATTGATTGTATTTCCCTAGCTAACTCATAAGGGCAGCCACTTTAAAAACGCGCACATACATTTGATATTCACGACAAGAAGTTGTATTACTACTGGTTTGAATGAATTTGAAAAAATAATTTAAAGGCCCATATTTAATAGGTTATTGCACATAAACCCAGGTGTGCTCATCATAATAAAGTACATAATCTTTTCTGCCCTTTAAAAAAAAAAAGTCAATAAAGAGATGAACACATTTATCATTTTCTCATCTAAATAGTCCTATTTGTAGGCCTCCCACTCTCCAGTGCAGAAATCTGGGCTAGTTTGGACAATGAATTCCCAAACCTCTTGGCTAAAAAGAAAATGCAAGCATTGTTCTGAAGTTCCAAATGTCATCTGAGGTCCCCCCTTGCTGCTTGTCTCCCTGACAGGGGGTCTGTCCTCATGGCAAAAAGAAGGTAGCACATGCCACAAACCACATTTTCAGATTTCTGGTCTACCAATACTTAGCTATAACCAACAAATAGCTTGGATGGCAGAACACAGCAGAACTCTAGGGCTGGAGGAATGGGAATTCAACAGAGACGCACATAAGATTCAAATATCCAACTGCAATTTAAGTATGTAGATGGATGAATGATGGTTGGATGGATGAATGATGATTAGATTGATAGACTGATAGATTGATAAAGACCCAAATATTCATCAATACGTTCATGGTTAGATAAGCTGAGCCTGTTTCCTCCTCTGTAGCATTGGAGAGAGATCTCCCTGAACTTCTTAACATATGGTAGAAGGCAGTTTGAACAAGTGAAAGTGTCTAAATACATGAGACTTTCGGATGTGCCAGAATTGACTAGTAGTAGTAGTATTATATTATTATAATTACAAAGAAATATACACTCACTATAGGAAATGTGGATGAAAATTAGATGAAAGCAATTAGCTGAAAAGAAGCAGGAAAACAACCACTGATACCACATAGTTAATCTTCCTTCCAAGTAACTTTTTCTTAGACATTGTTCCAACACTGCAGTCACGCGAGCTACACAATTTGGCCTCCTGGTTTATTTCTGTTGTTGTTGTTTCTCCACTTAAGATACCTTACCTCTTGGCTAGTCTTCATTTCTTGAACATAATCCGACAAAAACTGCACACAGTTCTCCAGGTCGAAGTAGACAAACCAGAGCTGTGGAGAGAAGCACCATGACTGCTGGGACTCGCCACCCCCGCGGCTGTCCTCCACCTCCCGCCTCCTGCTGGAGGCCCACGCTTCTGAGCACCACCAGATTTATCCTGCTCTCTGGCAGGAACATGCCATTCTGCTCCTGCCCACAGTCCCACGCCATGACCACGTCTCATTTGGACAGGTGGTAAAAAAACGGCTTTGTGTGCAAACTTAGAAAATACCAAACCCTGTTCATAATGGCTGTGGCCCCATCTCCCACAGTCACTGAGCATCCCAGACAGACTCCAAACCCTCTTGAACATCACATATCCGCCTGGGGTTACCATCATCGTCCTCAGTTCTCAGGCTGCCTGTCTAGACCCAAACGTGCACATGAGTGAAACCTTTCAGAGCTGACACCCCCACGGCCAGGTCCCAGGTAATCCGCATGGGTGCTCTGCAGGGAGGGGAGTAGGGTAAGAGTCCTCACCCCACTCTTACCTCCCCTTCTGCCTCAACCTGAACAGTCCCCAGGAGGCCAGGTTAAACTTAACCAGGCTGAAATCCTCGTGTTGGTGGGGCCACACCTGCCACACATCATAACCAAAGTTCTGCAAGAAGCTGGTGGCCCTTGTCTCATGCCCACCTCCTCTGGATCCCAGAGCTCCCCTCCCAATGACTGACCCTTGAGACCCAAAGTCACATCCCTCTTGCCAACTAGTCCCTCCCACTGTCTCATTCCCATGGGAGCATTTTTCCAATGATTCTTTCAAAGCTTTTTACTATGAAAATTTCCAAACACATACAAAAGCAGATGACAGCTAGCCATCATCCTGCTTCAACCGTGCCACCTCATGGCCACTCTTGTTTAGTCTCTACCCTTGCTTGTTACCCATCCCCAACACCCCCACCCCTCGCCCCACCCCCCAATGGATTTAAAGGACATCTCAGACATTGTGTCACCTCATCCCAAGATACTATTTTGAAAACGAAAAAGCCTGACTGTCTGAAAAGATGTGATCATTCATTAGTCATTCATTGTCCACGCATTCAACTAACACTTACCAAGTCACTCCGTTATGCTAATTAATAAAGTAGATTTGGAGATAAATCAGGCTAAAAAGGACCCCCAGATTCCAGGAGCTCCCAGTACACAATGTCACACTTGAACTGCCAGAAATCTTGTGATGTCACCTGATTGTTGTGCAAGATCTTCTTATACCCCACAACAACCTCAGGTGGGACAGGCTCTGCAAACAGGGATCTGCACATATTCTCTGCTGCAGCGTCAGTGCCTAGGACAGTGCCTGGCACACAGCAGGCCATCAATCAACATTTCTGGGGTGAACAGGGATGTTTACGAGCAGCTTCCTCCCAGGTCCCTCGTGCACACCCACCCCCAGGCTCCCACCAGGTGAGGGGCCGTAGCGGTGAGAACACATGTGGAGCTGAGGAGATTTTGCAATTCCACTGGGCAGGTCCAGCATGGATGGAGGAATGGGCAGAGCCCAGCAAGGACCAAGAGATCTAGCCCCAGCCATGTCCTGACCAACTGTGTGACCTTGGGCTAGTCACTTAAGACCTCCTACTGCCTCTGGGGCAAAAAAAAACAATAGAGCCAGGGCAGGCAAGGCCTGTAGGACATGGCCCACCTCTCCAGCCTCACATCCCCACTGTGTCTTGCTGCTGTAGCTCTCAGCCACTGGAAGCTCCTCAAACTCCTTCAAAAGCATCCTGTCCACCCTGCCTCTTGGCCTTGTCAGGGGTGGTTCCCTCTGCCATAGAGCCAGAGAGCCTGCTGTTGACTGACCGTGTGCCTGTCATCCTCACAAGGCTGGGAGCTCCTGCAGGACGGGGACCTCATGTGGGCCCCCTGGCTTCTTCAGTGCCCAACCAAGGGCTCAGCACAGAAGAGGCCCCATCTGTCTGCTGAATAAATGCCCAATGAGCAGCAAAGCCTGAACACTATCTGACCTTCCCCTCCAGCCTTGCCACATGGAGGTTCTAAGTCACTGGTAACTGCTTCAGAGGAAGTGTCTCAAGGAAGAAACACTGGAGCAGGGAGGAAGGAAAGGGTTGCCAACAGCCACCTCCTTAGCGGACTCCCAGAGACACTGTGCATGCTGGGAGAATGTGAGGCCCCCTCTCTGCAAGTGGCCCATCACAGAGGGGTTACTCAGAGACACATACCTGAATCACGCTCTGGCACCCCTCCACCGTGTCCGTCACCCCCAGCAGCACCCGGTGTCTCAGGAGGGCTCCATTGGCAGCCGCCAGCCGTAGGTCCGTGTTGGCGTTGGCCTGTAAGACAAATGCCAGGCCTCTGGCTAGACCTCCATGCTGCCAGGGAGCTCCCGGGCCCTGGACAATAGCCATACACTATCCCACCCCTAGACGTTACAGGACAATCCTCACCCTCAGAACTGTCCACCTCCTCCCCTATAAAATGGGGTTGTGGGTTGGGTTGTTGGGACAGTAAATTCATGCCTGACCAAGGTATGTCCCTTCCCTGAGCCTTGTTTTCTTCGGCTGTAGAATAAAGATAAAGATCGCCCTGCCTCCTAGGAGTGTGGTGAAATTTTACTAAGACTGTGTGTGAAGTGCTTCACCCAGCCTGGGACCCAGGAGGGGTGCAAAAGGTATTTGGAAGAGGCAGGAGAGCAGATGGACCTGAGCGCCTACTGTGCTCTGTCTCTAAAGCACCTACTTTAAAGTACCCAGCCCTGTGCCTGTCTTCAGAAGGGGCTCTGGAAATCAATCTCCTTCTTTTCCCACCCAAACCAAGGGGTGCCATGTATTCAGCTGGCAAAATAGATGCCAAGCAAGCCAGGGAGAAGAGGGAGGAAAGGTGACAGGACCCAAAATGCTGGTTTGGGGAAGAAACCACAAGAGGACTTTCAGAGGAAGGCAGGAGGAAGCAGCCCAATCAAGGACAAGGGTTCTCAAAAGGGGCAGAACCCCCAAGTGGAGCTTTTGGAAATGTGAGGAGGCCCTTTTGGTTGTCACAGAACAGGGATGGGATGGAAAATGCTGGCACTTAGTGGAGGAGGGCCAGGATGCTACAATGTGTCTTCCACTGAAGGACATCCCATGGGAGATGATTATGCATGTCAAGGAACTGTCCCCTAGCCTAACTGAACTCTGAATGCCCTGCTGGGTGTGAATGCAGGTGAGAAATCTACTAACAATTCTCTGATGGGCCCGCCTAAAGTCCATTTTATACAGACACCTAAAGTGTTTCTTTGAATGTATTTAAGGGGATTTTCTAGGAAGGCCACTTCCACAAAGTCCAGCACTATGCCAGGTGTTGGGGGTTGGAAGGATATGAAAATCAAGGGATGGTTATATTTCGTTTTGCCTATAACTTTAGTAAGCATTGTTGGCCCTTTCAGAAACACACATCATCAACAGTTCAAATCCTGACTCCATCTCTCACCTCCTGTATAACCTTGGGCAAATTACTTAACATCTCTCTGCCTCCATCTCCTCATCTCCGAATTGGAGAAAATGATCCCCCCTAGCTCCAAATGCTGTAGTAAGGATGAAATGAATTAATCCATGTAGAACACTTGGAAGAATGAACACTCAATGCATTTCAGCTGAGAATATCATTGTGATGGTGATACTGAATTTAAGACATGATGTTTTCCATTGTACCACGTTGACCACAAGAGAATATTTTTAGGAATTTCCCACATGCCCTATCAATGCACAGTGCTGTGTAGGGGATACAAGGCAGGGTCTTGCCCACCTTCACAAACCTTCTGATCTTGAGAAAGGCTAATAATGCAAAAAACAAGGAAAAACAAGGCAGCATATGCAAAATTTGAGGCTCTTGAGGATGCTATGCAACACAGGTAGGATTCTAACAGTAAAAGTGACAATGTGCAGGAAGCGGGTAATCTGCATGGTTCTGAATGATGAGGGATCCAAGGAGGAAGAGATCCTGGAGCTGAGACGCAGAGGAAGACCTGAGGAGGACTGTGTGACCATGGGTTAGTTACTCAATCTCTCTGAGATTCAGTTTCCCCACTGGCAGAATCAATAATAATAACAGTTAATACCTACTGAGCATTTACTTTGTAAAAGCTACTATTAAAGCATTTTGCATGTATTTAGTCATTTAATGCTCATAATTACCCTATAAGGGAGTTGTAATTATCATCTCATTTTACAGATGAGGAAACTGAGGCCCTGAGAGGTTAAGTAATAACCGCCCCCAGTATGCAGACCTAGCAAACAGCAGAGGTATCCCATCTTCTTATAAGGTTGTTGGGCATAGATATCAAGCCCCAACCACAGAGCACACAGTAGGTGTTCATTAAATGGTGGTCATTATTAGGAAAGGAATAGTCTTCTGAATGAGCACACAGTGGTGACAGCATTGCCGCTAAGAACCCAGGGCCTCAATGCTGCACCTACGAGTAGAGGCCGGCTCGTGCTCATCTCTGTGACCTGTGCCCAGCACGTTACCTGGTACTCACAGTAGCTTCATAAATACCAGGTGAATAAAAAGAGAAAAGGGAAGGAGGCAGAGAGCTAAAGCAGACATTCCCTTAAGTGCATTAGACTATCCAGGCGGCCCAATGAATTACATCTGCATCTTTGAAGTACCTGCCAGGTGCAGTTTTTGCTTGCTTTTACTAAAGAAGAACACTTTTCTTTTTCCCCTCCCCAAAAGAAATTTCTTGGTGCAGAAGCAGCCTGCTCAATTTAATTTTTATAGGCCAGCATAAAGGCTGTGAATGCTTCAACAGAGCCCAAGGGTAGCATTATTTTGTCAGCCTTGTGGCAAAGCCCAACAAAGATCCTTTCAGAATGGTTAAGCCATAAAGTTCTATTTGTCCCTGTGAACACAGGCACTAACTGGAATTCATACCCCAAACCCTGACTACATTTCCCAGCATCCTGTGCTCCCCGCTGAGTCAGGCAAGGGTGCAGTGATTGCTGAATATCTCAAAGTCCAGCACTATGCCAGGTGTTGGGGGTTGGAAGGATAGGAGCTTCCCAGTAACTGAAAAGACAGTGTAGGTGTGATTGGCAGAGTAACGGTCCCCCAAAGCTAAGTCCTAAGCCTCAGAACCTGTGAATACATTATGTGACAGCGCAAAGGGGAATTAAAGTTGTAGACTGAATTAATGTTGCTCATCAGCTGACCTTAAAGTAAGATTATCATCTTAGATTATCCGGGTGGCCCAATGTAATCACGAGGATCCTTAAAAGTGGAAGAGGGAGGCCGAAGAGTCAGAAAGGGAGATGTGAGAAAGACTCCACCCACCACTGCTGGCTTTGAAGATGGAGAAGCGACCACGAGCCAAGGTATCAGTGGCATCTAGGAGCTGGGAAAGGGAAGGAAACAGATTCTCTCCTAGAGCTTTCAGAAGGAATCAGCCCTGCCTTCACCTAGACTTTAGCCCAGTGAGACCCATGTTGCATTTCTAACCTACAGAACTGTAAGATAATAAATAAGTGTTACCATAAGCCACTAGATTTATGACAATTTGTTACAGCAGCCATAGAAACCCAATAAAGTAGGGTACTGACTAAGAACATGACTTGGCAGCTGAGTGCCCTGGCCTTGAATTCTGCCTCTGCCATTTATTAGCAGAATGGCCTTGGGCTGCTCCTTGAGCCTTCCTGAGCCTCAGGTTCCTCACCTGTAAAGTGAGTAGAATAGCCTCCACCCAGAGAGTTAATAGGGAACCTAGTGAGTTACCCTGTAAAACATTTAAAAGGCAAGCTACTATGTATGATGTGCTCATTACATAACAAAAGACAGACACTGAAGAAACAGATGCAATTAGTGAACCAAACATTAAACTGGGAGATATCAGTCTTCCTTCTGAAAGTGATTGGAAATCAGAGGGTTCAGGCTTTGAACCTCATCTCTGCCACTTACAATGGGATCCATGACAATTTACCTACATTCTCTGACCACCCCACTCTGCCTCAAAGATCACTGCTGGGATTAGAGACATGGATGTCAGCACAAAACCAGGTCAGCGTCTGCTCACCACAGGAGGAAATAATGTGAATCACCTCTCCCCAACCCTCAATCTCAGGCACCTTGTGCTGCAAGGTGGCTTCAGTAATCCTCCCTCGCTCACAGGGCTGTTGTGAGCATCCAGGGAGACAGATGCATAAAAGGGCTCAGTTAACCAAAGTAGTGGAAGAATATTAGCTATTGGTGCCCTCCTCCCAGACTCTCTCTCAAAACACAGCTTGCTTCCAGAGAAAAAAATCCACAGGGATTAGATGAAAAACAGAGGATTTAACAACCCATGTGATTTGATTTCTTTTAGTCACTGGGCATATGGGCTAGTGTGGATTTTAGTGGTTGGAGAAATTGAGCAGGCCAGAGAGAAAAGTCTGACTTGAGATTCTCATGCCTGCTCGGCCCTTCTGGAGGGAGTGTGGCAGGGATCTCCGGACATCTCACCTTCTTCTGGTGTCTCTCAAAGACGAGCACGAGAGTGAGGGTGAGGCTCACGGCAGCCAGGGTCACAAGCAGCATGCCTGCCCAGTGGTTGCCCAGGGCAAACATCTGGCTGGTGGAGTAGATATTGGCCCATACCACCATGTAGAAAACCTGCAAGAAGCCAGAGAGAGCATGTGGCCAGGAACATCAGTCTTCAAAAGAAGCAGTTCCATTCAAAAGGACATCCTCCTTGGATTCAAACAGCTCAGGAAGCCAGTAAGAGACTGAAGCAGATGGCTGGGTCTATGGGAATGAGCTCATACTCCTTGTTTAGAAGCAATGAACTCCTAATCCTTGTTTACTCTGATTATAAATTAAAAGGCAGGGGGCTCTGGAGTGAGTTTTGAGTCGGAAGCCCACAGTGATCCTTCAAATTCTATGCGGTCTTAGACAAGTTATAATACTTCTCTGAGCCTCAGTTTCCTCATCTGTAAAATAGGGATAATAATACTTCATAGCATTGTTATAAGGGTTAAGAAGGTAACAGCCCAGCACTTATTAGGGAATTAATAAATACTCATTCCCACCCCTTTCCCTTCTCCCTAGAAGTGAGACATGGGAGTCAGGCATGGTATTTGACCATTTATATATACAAAGCAACAGCAAATCATAGTGGTTATGACCACAGAAACCAGACTGCCTAGGTTCAAATATTGGCTCTGCCATATTGGTATGTATGTATGCATTTATGTATGTATATATGTAGGTATATATGCATGTTTATATGTACATGCATACATATGTGTATACAATGGTACTTCAAAAAGTCCATGGAAAAATAGAATTGAAATATAACACGAATTTTTCCATGAACTTTTTGAAGTTCCCTCATAGATATGTATATATGACTTGTGCTAAAGTGGACCTGTCTATTGGACAGAAGGGGAAACCAAGTCCCAGAGGTTGGCAAAGTCTTGGCCAAGGCAGACATTGAGTCCAGAGCCCATTGAGACTGCAGGTTCCCAATCTGGGCTCTGCCCACAGTAAACCCTGACTCCCATCCAAACTGGAACCTGGTTATAACTTTTTTCAATAAACTTCCTCATGTATCAAATCCAGGTCAGTGCAGTACTGCTCTTTCCCAGGCAGCTGGGCAACAAGCTTCCAAACCCCTTACTTGCACCACTCCGGGACATGATGCTGAATTCAGCAAATGCCCAGGGTAGGGTTGGCGTGCAGCCCCCACCTCCTTCCTTACCACAGCAAAGGCCAGCTGCATGGGCCTCGAGTTGTAGATGATGTATCTTCTCACTTGGGGCTCCAAAAGGGCACTCTCAGCCAAGCTCCTGTACTGTTCGGATGGAACCTGCCCAGCCACCCAAAGGAAAGAGATCAGTCAGCCACAGGAGAACGACTCCCTATCTCCTTCCCACCAAGTTCATGTGACTCTCATAAGAAAGGGAGATTAGGAACATTCCAGGCCACCCCAGAGGGCAGAATGAGGAGCTCAGAGCACTGGGTGGAAATTACAGGGCGCAGCTCTTAGCTCAGGGAAGAACAGGCGTCATGGGGAGGCAGGTCAGCTCAAGATACAGGAGGACATAGTGGAGAGAGATCCCTGAGATCCCTGCAGCCTGGCAGCAGGCACAGGGTGGCCTCATGGTTAATACATAGGCCTTGGGGCCAAACAGCCCTGGATCCAAACTCTGGCCCTGCCCCTCATGTGCTGTGTGACCTGGGGCAAGTAACCCCACTCCTCTGAGCCTCAGTTTTTTCCTCTATAAAACGAGAATAATAAGAATGCCCACCTTGTTGGCCTGGGGGGCATATTAAACAGGATAACACATATACAGAGCTTGGCATAGAACCCGTCCCATAGTAAACACTTGATACACAGGTGCTATTATGAATACTGCAACATCAACAGCTGTTGATACAGTCCAAAGTACCAAACATTCACAAGTTCCTGCCCAAACAAAAATGTCTACAGAGCATCAAAGCCCTATGAAAACAGACTTAAGAAAATAGAATTTTGGGCCGGCCCGGTGGCGCACTGCGCTAGTGCGCCGCTTGGGAAGCGGGGAGGCGCTCCCGCCGAGGGTTCGGATCCCACATACAGACCGGTTCCCGCTCACTGGCTGAGCGAGGCGCGGGGGCAATGCCGAGGGTTGCGATCCCGTTGCCAGTCCCGGTCCGGTACGGGGGCGACACTGAGGGTTGCGATCCGTTGCCGGACACGGAAAAAGAAAAAAAA
>NW_007728190.1:134334-173626 GCF_000696425.1 Galeopterus variegatus | reverse complement strand
ACGGAGGGTTGCGATCCGTTGCCGGACACGAAAAAAAAAAAAAAAAAAAAAAAAAAAGAAAATAGAATTTAACCATTAAAAATTATATTTAGAAACATGGTAGAGTAATACATAAACTGTTCACTGGTAAGGAAGCCCAATCTGAAGACAACTGTTTAAGAAGTATGTTCTTCTGTACAGAGGTTAAAAGGAAACATGGAAAAAACCAGTTTGTGCTGATGTGGGATTATCGTTGTCAATTTGGGAAGTTTCCCTTCAATGGTGGTGAAATGTTCGAAACAACAATGCAATTCAGTTTTAAAGAAGTAAATGCCAAACTCTTCAGAGTAAAACTAGCAGAGTATCTTCCCCATCCATAATTAATCCTCCCTGGCTAACACAGGGAAGACATAGTCATGTTGGGGGCTTTGGGAAGAGAGAAAACTATACTTATGGATTCTTCATTATAACAATAATAGCTCCAATTTATTAAGCATTTACAAATACTAGAGACAATGCAAGTGTTCCTCAAGCATTATTTCATCTAATCTTAACAAAAACCCTATATAATAGGTTTTAATATTGTCCTCATTTATAAATGATGAAACAGAGGCTCAGAAAGGTTAAGTCACTTGCCTGAAATCACACAGGTAGCGAGCAGCAGAGCTGGACCTGCGTCCAGATCACTGGGTCTGTGAAGCCTGTGCCTCGGATCGCCACGCTTGAAGGTACTTCATCATTAACTAATGAGTTCACATGCACATTCCTTTGCATATGCAGTTCCCTCTTCTAAAATCCCCTTCCGCCTGTCCACCCAGCATACTCCTATTTATCCTTCAAGATCCCAGATCAAGTATCTGCTCTTTTGAGAAGCTCATAACCACCAGTCCCCCAGGCAAGTTTATCATTTTCTTCTGTGAAAGTCTTCAATGCCTTGTACACTCCTCTATGTGTCCATCTGCCCCACTGGGCTCTGTGAGCAGTCACCTCTATAAATACTGAGCCAGTTGAGTGCCTGGCACAGAGTGGGTACCCCAAAACATACATTTGTTAAGTGAATTAATTGGGAAGAGAGGACAGTTCTGATACACCTTTACGTCTATCTCCTGCCAGTTAGCACGGAGAGTTTAGTAAATATTTTGTGAATAACTTGATGAAAGGACAGCCAGACAGGTGGGCGGATGGATGGAAGGGAAAATCGTAGGGATTCAGTAATATCAGCACTTACCTGAATGCCCCATGTCTGCAGCTGCTCTTCTGCATCTCCCAGGTCAAAGGAGATGGGGGCACAGGTATTGTCGATCCGGAGAACTGTGAGGACCTGGCCATTGCGGAGCTCTGAAAGCAGACCAGAAGCTTCCTCGGTCATCTGAAGCTTCACCCTCTTTGGATGAACCCACAGGCTGATGGCATCACTCGTCTGGCCGTGAGAACCTTCTCTTAACAAGGAAGGACACGGTAGCCATCCTCAAATCCCTACGGGAGAAGGACTGGACTTGACTGGGAAACCCCCAGGAGACAGAACTGAGGCCAAAGCAAAGACGCTACTGTGACACAGTGTAAGACCATGTAAGGAAAAACTTCCCAAGATGAAAACCGTCCCCACAAAGAATGGGTGGTAGTGAGCTCCCCATCACAAGGGAGATGTAGCCTGAACAACTAACTTCATTGAGGGGATGATGTAGTAGACATTTATTCGAGTGCTGTAAAGGAAGCTCAACTGAATAACTCAAAGAGATAACTGGTTATGGGAGGCAAAATAATGGTCCCCAAAGATGTCCACAGGCTAATCCCCAGAACCTGTGAATATGCTGCCTTCCATAGCAGAGGGGAATGAAGATTGCAGATGGATTAAAGTTGCTAATTGGCTATCCTTAAATAGGAAGATTATCCTGGATTATCTGCATAGCCCAATGGAATCACAAGGATCCTCAAAAGTGAGGAGAGGGAGGCACAAGCAGAGTCAGAGGGAGATGTGGCTGGAAGAAAGGCACAGAGAGGTGTAACATGGCTGGCACTGACCATGGAGGAAGGGTCCATGAGCCAAGGAATACGGGCAGCCTCTAGGAGCTGGAAAAGGCACAGAAAGGATTCTCCCCTAGAGCCTGCAGAAGGAGCACAGCCCTGCCGACACCTGGATTTTAGCTCCTGAGACCAGTGTCAGACCTCTAACCTATAGGAAGATAATAAATTAAAATTGTGGGTTTTAAGCCACTATGTTAGTGGTAACTTGTGACAGCAGCAATAGAAAACTGAAACGCTGACTTGCTGGTAACCCCTCCCAAGCATCTCTGCAACTCACTCAACATTTTAAAAGCACAATTAGGTCTTTATTCCCTCAAAAAACACATATCAACTGAGGCTGGTCACAACAGCTACCGGAAACGCTCACCCTGCAATGCTGGAATGAAGCCAGACCATGAGACCCACTGGAGAGGAAGGTCTGGACTGGAAACCCCTCCAGCCCAGGGAGGAATGGCAGCACGTGAGGCCACACCTACCTTCCTGTAGCTCTGCATAAGGAAACTCTGGAAAGAGGATCGAGATCTCCCCCCATCACAGGATGAGGCTCTGTGAGCAGCCAGGGGGGACTTCATGGGTGGGATTCCAGCCCTGAAAGCCTAGGATCCCAGAGTTCAGCCATGCGTGGCTGAGGACTGGATATTCTGGCATATTCTCCATGGCTGCTGCTTAGACGATGAGGCACAAATGAAGGGATTAAACCACAAGTACTTTCTCTGCTGGCCCCAAGCTCCTGTCCCTCAGGCTAGTTCTGAGTGATACTGGAGTCTTCAAAGTCAAATGACTGGCTCCACCTTCCTGGAAATCCCTGGCCCATCCAAACACTCTCTCTTCCCCGTCACCCCATCCCTGAGGCCTGCTAACTGGGCCAACAAAATCTCTCTCCACTCCTTGTACCTCTGGGCAATCCTCAGCTCTTCCCTGCAGCTCCGTAGGAGCCTCCTGACTGGCTCCTACAAACCAACTCTTCTCTTACAATGCATTCTCCACCCAGCAGCCAGAGTGCAAATCAGATGACACCAGTCCCCTGAGTAAAACCGTCAATAGCCTCCTGGTGCTTTGCTGACAAAACCCAACTGTCTTCCCATCTTCCTCCAGCTCTTGGGAGAACTAGCCTCCTGCCAGACTCACCTGGAGCCACCTCAGAATGAGGCTTACCCCATTCTGTGTCTGGCCACACCAGTCTCCTTTGCTGCTTGAATATGTAGTGTTCTCTCCCACCCCAAGGCCTTTGCATATGCTGTCCCCGGTCCCTAGAACATTTCCCCCTAGCTTCACCCAGTTAACTCCTGCACATCATTTGTGTCCCAGTTCATTAATCACTTTTACCAGGGAGCCCTCCCTGACACTTTTAACAGATCAAATCCTTCTGTTAAACCTACCCATAACTGCCTGCTCTTCTCCTTTACACTCACCGAAGATAAATACATACGTATGCAATTATTTGATTGCATATGTATGCAATTACTTGATTAAAGTCTCTTCCTCACCAGATTATATGAGGAGTCTTCAAAAACTTCATGGGAAGATTTGTATTATCTTTTAATTATATCTTTCCACAAATTTTTTGAAGTGCCTTCATATGCTCCCACAATGGCTTGTTCATCACAGAATCCTGTTAGCTGGATTCAGTGCCCAGCATACAGTAGGCACTAAATACATATTAGATGTATAAATGAATGAATACAATATGACTATGGACCCCAACCTTGATAGGGTTCTTTTTTCATTCCCTGGGGTATCACCTATGATCTCAAGGGTTCTATAGAATTCTAAATTCTACGTCCTGCCAAAAAGAGCATTATTTTGCTAAATCTCTTTTGTGGGAGTTTTTGGAAGTGGGGAGGGACGTGGAGGCAAGGTGGTGAGGTGGAGAAACTGCAATAGCTCTGGGATTGGATTGTAGCTCAGCCTCTTGCTAACAGGGTAAACCTGAATAAGCACCCCAAAGCCCCAGGCATGCTGCCTTACTTAGAGCACGACCGTATTCACTGCAGAGGACTTTACAAATAATCAAGATGATAAAAACAAAATGCTCAGCACAAAGTGAGTACTGAATAACTGGCCGCTATTATTGTCATCATTTAAAAGCAAGCTTGTCAAAACTCAAAAGTTACAATAAAGCAATACCAATTTACGTGCACTTGTTTTGGTCCTCCCACACCTTATTCCAGAAAGAATTTAAGGTGGTTTCATAAAAATAACATATAAAAAGGTAAAATTATAAAATTAAATTTAATAATAAGCAAATGAGGAAAAGTAGACAAAAATAACTAAATAAAGGCAGATAATAAGAACAGGTTCCAGGTATCAATCCCCTACTGTGCGCCAGGCACTGAGCTGAGGCTTCAATCATAGCATTTAATCCTCCAAGAGCCCTAAAAAGTGGGAACCGTTAACATGGTAAAGGAAACTGAGCCTCTGGAAAATGAAGTGAGGCAGAGACACGAGGAGGGAGGTAGGGCAGGGAATGCAGGTGGTCCCGAGGATGGGCCTCAGACTTCCCGGCCCAGAAGAAAAACCCCACGGCTACTGGGACTCCAGACATGGAGAACGCGAACCTTCCCCCAGCCTGGCTCTTCGCACACTGAAGTAAGTGTCTGCCTGAGCAATGCAAAGACCTTTTGCAGTATCTTTGCTTTTTTGAATCAAGAGTTCATGGATTCTTGACAATACTACCTCTCATCTGTTCCTTAAAGTGAGAACAGCAAGTCCTTCACATAGAAATACTTTATTTTACACCTAGCCTAAGAAAAGCTACCAAAGAAGAGTGTGAGAGAGTGTGTGTGTGTGTGTGTGTGCATGCAGGTAAAGCAATTTCCTACAAAGGAGCAAGACCTGGCTTGCCAAAAATGAATGGAGCAATGTCTTCAAAGTTCTGCAGGAAAATTATCTCATTCCATTCCTTTCTACTGTTGTGTGTATAAATTGCTTTCCTAATAACAGCAGTAATTAAAGAAACCCCTGTTTTTAAGCAGTCAAATTTCAAATCCTCTAAGTAACAAGCCACATTCTCATGGACCTCTACAAGTCAGAGTGCTGTTTCCCCTTGCCTATGCCCAGCCACTCATTCATTCATTCATTCAACAAAATACTTACTGAGCATCTACTATGAACCAAGCCCTGAGTTTGGTACTTCAGATACAGGGATGAACAAGACAACACAGAAACCCTGCCCTCAAGGAGCTTACATTCTAATGGGGAAGTTGGACATATGTTTAGACTGTGTAAAGTGCCATAGGGAGAAATAGTAATATGTCAGTGTCCTGACTTAGGCTGGGCCATCAGGAGGATTCCTCATGGAAGGGATATTTGAACAGAGCTCTGAAGGATATATGGAAATTAAGCATGAGAAAGTAGGCAGGGAAAAAGCATAACGGGCAGAAGGAAAGCAGGTGCAAAGGCCCTGGGGCAGAAGAGCATGGCAAAGAACCTAGAACAGATGCAGCAAGGGCCATTAAGGGGCACACCTTGCAAGCTGGTTAATGTTGGATTTTCATGCTAAGCTCAATGGGAAACACTGAAGCAGAGAATGACATGGTTAGATGTGCATTTTTAAAAGATCTCGCTCAATGGGCCGGCCCGGTGGCGCACTGGAGAGTGCGCCGTTGGGAGTGTGACGGCGCTCCCGCCGAGGGTTCGGATCCCATGTGGAGACCGGTTCCCGCTCACTGGCTAAGCGCAGTGCGGGCGCAACACCGAGGGTTGCGATCCCGTTACTGGTCAGTTAAAAAAAAAAAAAAAGATCTCGCTCAAAAAAAAAGATCTCTCTGGCACCATGTAGACAATGGATGGAAGAGAAAAGGAAGAGAAAAGACCAGCCAGGAAGCTACTGCAGGGGTCCAAGCAGAGAGTGATGGTGTCTTGTTCCTAAGGACATGGTGAAAGAGAACTGAGTAAAAATGACAGAAAGTAGGCTGGAAATGTATCCGGAAGATGCCCACCCTTATCTGAAGGAACTTCCATACCCATCACTCCCCCCAAGCATGCTAAATGAGTCCAGCTCAGCATGGTGCAGTGGGGGGGTAGGGGGGTTAAAGGTCATGACCTTACCTGGCCCCCAGCTGGGAGGGGTCCCTCCAGGCAGGGCACTCCGGCCAGTAGAGGAGGTGGGCAATGGGTCAGCCACCTCACCGGGGTCCATCTGTGGTTCACAGGCCATGGCAGAGAGCCAGCTGTCTTACTACTTCCCCTTCTCAGAGCTGCGGTTCATTCTGGAACAGCCGGCTCAGCTTCACTTGCCTTCAGAAAACAGCACAAAAAGGAACTTCACACCTGGGCCGGCTGAGCTTCCTAGGGCTCTCTCCAAGGCCAAAGCTACCAAAGGCCAAGGAGAGCCACCCAGGAGTCTTTTGCTGACTTTAGTCTTTCTGATCATGCTGAGGAAAATTCTCAGAAGAATGAGGAGGAGAAACTAAAACCCTCCAAAGCCTAGGCTAAGTGAGAACTTCCTTTCTGGTCTTGGGTCTCCTCCAGCTCAGCTATGGCCAAAGAACTCAAGAGCTGACCAAGTCGCACTCCCAGGCATGTAGGATTTCTGTCCCCATACTGAGGACGCCGCAGACAACCAGGCACGAGAAAGGTATAGTCGTAATGGGGAGCCTCATTTACACACAGGATTTCAAATAGCTTTCACAAGATACTGAAAAATATAAATCAAAAAACATCTAGGGGAAATATAAATTACCAAAAAAAAGAAAAAGTATCAACCAGAAAGAACAAAAATATCCGAATGCCAGATATTCAGGCCATCAGGTTCCCTTACAGAGACGGTAGAGGTTTGTTTTCAAGAACATGGACTCCAGAGTCAGACCAACCAGTTTAAATTCCAGCTCTGCCACCTACTAGTTATATAAACTTGGACAAGTGGTTTAATTTCAAAGAGCTTCAGCTCTTCAAATCATGGTAGCTTCTCCACAGGGTTACTGCAAAGAATGGACGGGATGATGCATATAAAAAACACACAACACATCTGGAACAAAGGACACATCCCAAAAATATTAGCTCTTGGTGTTGCTATTTTGAGGTTTGACACAGTTGCTATGCTTGAGCTAAGAATTTGATTTTGAGCTTCCAGGTGGTCAAAGCTAAAATGGAAACACTCTCAGTTAAGTAGTCATCTATAAGGAGACAAAAAAGGATGGTGAGGCGAACAATGAATTTTCCTGGCACTTAGCTCTAAAAGATCTTGGAAATGCTTCCAAAGCCTCCAGAGCCGAGTCCCTGAGAGGCCTGGCAGGCATCGCCCATAGCCACTTTCATCAGCAAAAGCAGTGATGCCCTTGGTGCGAGTTTCCTTGAGGAGAAACTGAGTCTCCAGTGCCACCCATTTCAGCTGCAACCTGCACACTTTACCTCTGTTATATGTCCACCTGGGGGTGTGGGAATCAGCCCTCACTAAGGAAAATCATGCCTAAGTCCCTTTGGATGACAGAGTAACCCTGCTGACCAAACCTCTTGGTGAAAAGTCCACTAGAATCATCTTTTGCTGCCATGGTTCTCACATGAAGTGTCCAGTCGGCACACATCTGCTTGATTCTGAGCTCGCCCGAGGGTTGACTGCCACTGATCAGGCCCCCTGCAGGGTGGAATCCGATTACTATGCCCTCACCACCTCTGCTTCTCTCAGTAAACAGGACCAGCTACGTAACTTGTGAGGCTCCTTATTCAAAAATGATGAAGAATTTCAAGATAGAAACAGCAGAGCATTAAAGCAAATTGGTGGGGGGGGGGGGGGGGGGCGTCCTTCCTAAGGCAGGGGAGGCCCTGTAAGACTGTGCAGGTTGCATGCACCTGAAGCTGGCCCTGACTTGAAGCTCCGGAAGATCACTTGGCAGCCCTTTCTCCCAATGTATAAAAGAATATTCAAAAGACAAGCCTCTAACAATTATCACACACCTTCCCTACCTAGGGATCTAAGGCTGGAAAGCAGCAAAATATTATGAAAAGACTGAAGATTTTAGAGCCAGAAAGCCTGGACTTGAATCTCCACTCAGCCACTCCCAGGTTCCATGACATTCGTTGTCAAGGTACTTAACGGCCCGAACCTTGCTATTCTCATCTGCCAAAAGGGAACAGGGAAGCCTGCCCCGCACAGCTGCCGTGGGGATGTAACAGAAGGAAACATAAGCATGACGCCCAGTACTCTGCTTCCCAGACAGGCCCTTTCCTTAACATATTTTTCCTATTTCACAGGAGAGAAAACTGAGGGTCAAAGATGTGAAGTGATCTGCCCAAAGTGGGGTGGCTGTCAGCTCTGTAGCCAGGAGGGGAAGCCATCTGGCTCCATCCAAAGTCCAAACCCATAGTTTCCATGTCTTTGTACCTCTGGACTCTGGTCTGGCTGAGCCTGTTCCTTAAACTACCTTTAAGGAAAGAAAAAAAAAAAAAAAAAGAGTCAAGGGAGACTACATTTCCCAGGCCTGATCTAGCAACAAAATCCAGTTGGCATGAACTGCTACACTCTGGGAGGGCAAGGACCTTCTCCTCCACACCTAGCCCAAGGCCTAGTCCACAGCAGGCACTGCCATATACGCTGAACATTTAGTAGTCAATCTTATCATGCCTTCCTTCCTTACTCTTACCTTGTATCCCCAAGAGGCATGAAACCAACAAAAATAGCCACACAGATGTCTGCCCTGCACTTGACAATCACTGAAGCCTTTCTCTGGCTCGTCTGATCACCTCCTAGGCCCGGGAGGCAGATTTAATCCTTAGATCCATGTTCCAAACTAGGAACCCGGGCATGCAGCTAGGAGCCTGTAGCCAGGAGAAGCTATACTGGAAGCCTCAGAAAGTGCTAGGGGGCCCAGGAGCCAGGAGAGACGACGCACAAGCTGGAGATGCACAGGTATCCTTCCAGACTGCATGGAAGGTTCCATTTGTTGCAAAATCCCAAAATGAGGCAATGTCTGTGGGAAGAAATCAGCATACCCTAGTTGACCCAATGAGCCACCCATAAAGTCCCAATCAGCAGACTTCATTCATTCACCTGAGGCCATTTCGTGTAATGACTAAAAGTAACCTGCCCAGTCCTCCCACTTCCACCTATGTGACCTGAGGGAAGTTACTTCTCTCTGCCTCAGTTTCCTTACATGGAAGGGGGACAATGGTGGTAAGTTTAGGTTGTGGGGAGGTTTAAAGAGTTCACACAACTAAATCAGTCACACTGAAGGAATAGAGCTGTCATTTTTACATTTTCCATACATTCCCTAAGAACTTTCTAGGGTCATGCCCTGTACTTTCTCAACTATGAAACCAGAAATAAAATCTGAAGTCCCTGCTCAGCTCTCCCTGCTGGGGATCACTATCCGGTGGGAAAGACAAACTCACAGAAAGAGAATTACAAAACAGGCAACTACCAAACAAGGCAGTAAGAGAGAGCACCTTCGGGTGGGGAAAGAGCTCTTCAGGAGGCTTCCTGGGGAGGGGGGGGAATGCTCCTGGGCTTGGCAAAGGTGGAGGTGAGAGAAGCCCGTGCCAAGTAGGAAGGGCTACAGACCAGAGGCCAGGATGGTCCCATCAGGCAACCGGGACTGTGCACCCTCAGGGTGTGCACCGGGCTTGCAGCCCCTCATCCAACCAGAGGCTGCATGGCAGGAGGGGTGTTGGCAAAACTCAGAGTGCACACATGGACCCATTACCCATCTGTGTGACTCGAGCCCCCACCAAGCTCAGCCCTGTACCAGCCTTAGGGCGCCACAGGAGGGAGAGACAGACACCAAGGTAGCGGCAGAGCAGAAGGAGTGAGTATAGGCTTGAGGCTCCTGCAATTAACTGGTCACCGATACCTGGCTTCTCTGAGTTCCCTTTGCGGGTTCTGTATTTTAACCAGACCGTCCACTTATCCATCTTGCACAGGCTCAGCTTCCCTCCTTTTTAGCTAGGTGGAGAGCCCCTGCAAAGGAAAATATCCCTACGTCCTGCTGAGCTAAGGTCTCCATCTCTGCAAACACCCAGTGCCAACCACCCCCAGGAACTATGTGCATCACTGAGATCGTCCAGAGAAAGAAAAAGAGAAACTACAGTTCTTCTAAGTCAGGTTTTGGTTTTGTTTGTTAAACTGGAAGCCCAGCAAGAGACCGTAAGAGGGCCTGTTACGGAAGTTTGGGGTGGAAAAGATAGTGAATCCAAGCTCTCCACTTTACAGATGAGGACATTAAGATCCAGAAAAGAAATGAACTATCCAAAGTCAAGGAGCCAGTCCAAGGCAGAGCTAGAACTGAAACCCGGGCTCCTTCAGCCGGGGGATGTCCCACCAGACATGGCCTTGGCCTTCGGCTGTTGCGTCCTGCCCTAGTCCCCGTCCTCAAGTCCTGCTGCCTGAGGCGCGCGGCGGTGGGATCCTTCACCCCAGAAATCACCCCCGCCCTCCCCGGGCCGCGGGCTCCCAGGAGGCGCCCCGGAGCGGGTCCCACGCGCGACTCGCGGGGAAAGGGGCCCAAAGGCACACGGAGGCGCCCGGACGCCAGCCGCGGTGCCGACCCCAGGCCTCCGGGCCAGACCAACCAGTTTAAATTCCAGCTCTGCCACCTACTAGTTATATAAACTTGGACAAGTGGTTTAATTTCAAAGAGCTTCGGCGGGTTTGGAGTGGATCCAGGTCAGAATGATAAAATCCCTGGGGGATTCCAAGGAGCTAAAAGGGAGTGGCTCTGGTTGGAGATTCAGTAGAAGTCTCTGAACTCTATTTGGATCAACAGCACTTGGAGCACACAAGTACCATCGGTAATTTAAAGGTAAGGTCCCCATATCCAGGAGATGGGAGGGTGATCCGCCTGCGTTCTGTGATAAAACCTCTGAAATTCCACTTGTGCGAGTCATTTATACTTCATGGTTCATCAGATTAGAGACAGGCTGAGTTAAAATACTCCAAGAGACTGGGAGGTGGTACTCTGTTTCTCATTTAAAAGACAGAGACCTTCGAAGGTTTAATTAACCAAATAGGCATGAAATCATTACAGAAAAAGAATAAACAATCTAAATAGCTCTCTAATGAGGGCCACCAGATAACACACAGGATTGGAGCCGCACGCCCGGCCGGCCTCGGGGCCACGAGGGAACGCCGCTCCCGGGCCCGCGGCCGAGCTGAGCCGGGAGGCTGCGTTTCATCAGCCGGGCGGCCCGCGGGAGGCCGCACGGAGCCCCCGCCGACCACGTGCGCGCGTCTGCGGCGCCGGGACCTAGGACAGACTCCCGCCGTAAAAGACCGCTCGCCTGTGAGCTCCAGTCCCTTTCTGACACACAGTCATGGGATCCAGTGGATGAGGCAATATTCGGGACCAGAAGTTTCTCAGGGATTTGATTTTAATAAAAAATTATATGTGCGTTGTATTATTAAGTGCATCAGTTTGGGGATCAGACTACCTGGCCTCTAATCTAGGTCTCCCCACTTCTTATTTCATTTTTGGTAAATTATGTAGCCTCTCAGTGCCTTCGTTTTCTGGGAGTGGAAACAAACGTTCGTTTTCTGGGAGTGGAAGCAAACGTAATTATAACTATAGGGGACTTCAAAATGTGCATGCACAGATGGAATTAAAAGATAAAAATAAAAAACATATACTTTATTTCTCAGCATAAGCTCCATCAAGTTCGAGACACTTTGTAAGGGATGATATTAGCTATTTAGTCCATTCCTAAAGAACTGAGGGGTCCTGGGCCTATAACCATGTCAACACAGTCTTTTTTACATAACTAACTGAAGAAAAATGGGTGCTCTTGAAAGGTTTTTTTAAGGTTAGGAAACAAAAAGAAGTCAGAAGGGGCCAAACCAGGACTGTTTGGTGGATGCCTAATGATCTCCCATGGAAACTTAAAATTGCCCTTGTTTGACGAGAGGAATAAGCAGGAGCATTATGGTGGTGATGGACTCTCTGGTAAAGCTTTCCCCAAGCGTTTTTCTACTTAAGCTTTGGCCTTCTCCAGATATTCTCATAATAAGTACATGTTATTGTTCTTTGGCCTCCAGAAAGTCAACAAGTAAAATGCCTTGAACATCCTATAAAACTGTTGCCATGACCTTTGCTCTTGACTGGTCTGCTTTTACTTTAACTGGACAACTTCCACCTTATGGTAGCCATGGCTTTGATGGTGCTTTGTCTTCAGGATTGTACAGGCAAAGCCATGTTTCGTCTCCTGTTACAGTTCTTCGAAGAAGTGCTTCAGGATTTTGATCCTACTTGTTCACGTTTCCACTGAAAGCTCTGCTCTCGTCTGCATCTGATCTGGGCACAGCAGTTTGGCCCCCATCCGGTGGAAGGTTTATTCAACTTTAATTTTTCAGTCAGAATTGTGTAAGCTGAACCAGTTGAGATGTGTATGGTGTTGGCTATTCTTTCTGCTGTTAATCTTCAGCCCTCTTCAAGTAGGACACAAACAAGATTAATTTTTCCCTCACAAATTGATGTGGACAGTCTGCCATTGTGGGCTCCATCTCCAACATTGGCTCGTCCACCCTTAGGACAAGTTATACATTTGTAAACTGCTAATTTCTTTCGGGCATTGTTCCCATAAACTTTTTGTAAAGCAGCAATGATTTCATTCTCTTCCACCCAGGCTTCACCATAAATTGGATGTTTGTTCTTGCTTCAGTTTTAGCAGAATTCACAGTGCTCTGATAGGGCTCTTTTCAAACTGATGTCTTATCCTTAGTGCCTTGAACTAGATCCTGTTCAGACATATTATGACAGATTAGTATGAGTTTATTTGGGTGCAAAAAACGTTTTAAATTCATGCATAGTTTTATCATAATATGCATTCTCCATGAACTTTTTGAAGACCCCTGTATTTCATTGGTTGTGGGAAGATTAATGACACAATCTGTGTGAAGTGTTCACAACTACCAGGCACATAACTGATCACTGGTGTTCTCAACTACCAGACACACTACTGCTCACTAGATATTGGCTACCCCTCCCACCATCATCACTTATAATTTCGAAGGGGCCTACAATGAAAAGTAAGTGCCCCTTCCCCTCAGGAAAGCATTAACCTTGTTGTTTTTCCTTAGAGCACATAAGTATGTACAGATGTGTGTTATGTTTATACAAAAGGGAGCAGCCTATTCTACTCTGTTGCGCACCCTGCTTTTTCATTCGACAATGTACCTTGGCACTCATCTCCTGCCAGAACGCTACACTCTACCTCATTTCTTTTAAGGGGCACATAAACTTCCTTTATTGCAGAAAGAATCTTTATTCTCCTCAGCCTTCCCTTTTGGTGGACATGTAGGTGGTTCCCACTCTTGCTGACAGGCCTCACTGGGATGCTCACAGCGACATTATTGCATACGTGCCTCAGCCTGCATTTCTACAAGTGGACTTGCTGATTCAGAATGTGCCTGCTTTTTTAATTTCAACAGATATTGCCAAATTGTTGGGGGACTCTCAGACCACAGGACTTAGCTGGTTGCATGCTCAGCCAGCCCACAGAGGCAGAGTGCTTGGAGGCAGCAAGAAGTAACTGAAAACCTGAGCAGCAGATACCACCCAAGCACCCTCATTCAAAAGGCATGAGGATCCAGGCAGTAGGCTACTAAAAATGAAGTTCATTCATTTATTTATCAACAAAGTGACATTGGGTACCTGCTAAGTTCCAGGCGTTGTACTGGGCAGCAGAAAAGATCCCTATTTATGGTGCCTAATTGCCCAAAAAACAATTTTGGGACATGGGAGCAAGAGCTCCAAGGGATGTCGGAGCTTTACTAAATGCTGATAGGATATTGAAAGGGATCCTGTGACAGGTGTATGGCCTAGTCACCATCTATCTAAACCCTGCCTCTCCAGCAAGGCCCACCTCTTCCATGAAGCTGGATAGAGTCCTCCTGCCTTTCTGTCAGGCTACCTTAACTCTTCATTCTCATCGCTAGTCATTCCAGCATTGCTGGCACATCAGTTTCTTATACCAGAGGTACAGGAAAAGGGGACTTTAGAGCTGGCTGACCAGGCTCCACTACTTAATGGCATGTAACTTTGTGACAGCTCAGTTCACTCTCTGAGCTTCAATTTCCTCATTTATAAAAGGGGGATAACAATACCTGCTATACTGAGAGGTTGCAAGAATTAAATGAAACGAAGTGCTTAGCAAAAAGTGCTAAGAGTGAGGTACTCCCTTGGATAGCAAGGCATCACACATTTGCATTTCTGAAACTTTAGCACGTGGCCAGTCCTGGCACTGTGGCATGAGGTCATGGAGGCTCCATGTAGAATGGGAAAAAGGTGAGAAAATCCATTAAAGGGGGAGTGAAATTCAGTCCAGTGTGCTGGAAAGCAGACTTTAGTAGTGTTATCTTTTTTTTTTTTTTCCTTTTTGTCTTTTTTTACTGACCGGTAACGGGATCGCAACCCTCGGTGTCGCGCCCGTACCACGCTCAGCCAGTGAGCGGGAAACGGTCTCCACATGGGATCCGAACCCTCAGCGGGAGCGCCACCGCGCTCCCAAGCGGCGCACTCTCCAGTGAGCCACTGGGCCGGCCCTAGTAGTGTTATCTTGATGGATTCACAAAGCTATTTGTGGTAGGCCCAAGCCCCTCCCCACCCCCACCTACCCTGCACTAGTCTTTACCCACTCTCTCCAAACCCCTAAAAACCCAAAGCTCTAAGAACACAGAGCATCTCTCAGTTCCTCCTATACCCCACATTCTCTCTCACTTCCAGTTCTCAGTGGTTGCCATCCCTCTCCATCTAGGAGGTTATCCCCAAACCCCATCCCCACCTCATCACCTGACTGACGTAGGAATGCTGGTCACAACTCACTCCATCCTCATGGCCTTTGGGGCTCTGGTTTCAATAGTTACAATTTTTCCCCAACACAAGTCACTTAGCAACAAGGAAGGACAGGAACAGAATGCTATGCTTGAGGTAATGAGAGTGATACCAGCAATTCCAAAAATAAGCAACAGGAGGGTGCAGAGTGCCTGGGAATCTTGCACTTCGGCAATCTTTCTTTGACATAGCTCCACTTTTGTCTCTTAGTCCCTTATAAGCCTTAACTCCCCCCCATCCCCCCACTGGGGTGCAGAGAAAGCAGCTGCACAGCACTCAGATGGATCGATACTATGCCCAATGCCTATAAGTAACCATCCATCAATAATAAGAAGAAACTCCTTGTAAACCACATGGAGTTGCCTGCTTCATTCTTTTGGTCTCAGGATACCTTTCACTTTGGTGGGCATTATACTGTTAGCTCGCATTGACTCATTCTCAGGTCCCAGCTGAAAGGCACTTCTTCTGGGAGCCCCTCCCAGCCCTAGGCCTAGGTCAGTCCCCCATTCTCATAGTTGCCCTTGTTTAATCCACACCCATTATCTATCACATGGTAGAGTCATTGTTCAGTGTCTCCTTTCCCAAAAAGGGAATAAGCCGTTGGGGCTTAGGGCTGTTTCTGCCTATGCTCACGGTTGTCCCCCCAACCCAGCATACTGCCCTCAGTATTTGTTAAATGCATCTAGGGCTGGCTGGTTGGCTCAGATGGTTACAGTGCCATGTTATAGCATCAAGGTCAAGGATTCAGATCCCTATACCAGCTAGCCAAGAAAAAAAATTTTAAGACATAAATCTAAAGTAGTGAATAAATAGATATGAATGAAATCATTAGGGCCCCAACTACAGATAAATCCAAATAACCACAAACCCAGCCAAAGCCACCCTTACTCAGCAGTTGATCCATCTGTCCTGTCACGTTTGCAAGGGTTACAGCCCCATGTCTGAGGGCTAGCTGCCAACACTATTTGGCAACATGGATTAAATAAGAGAATAAAGTTCTTTCCAGCCTGGCAGAGCCTTAAAGTGTTGCAACAGATGGCACCGGGGAGTGCTTTGGTACCACTGGATGAGTGAAGAGGCAAAAATCAAAAATTAAATCTTGCTTTTTGGAACTGGTCTGCCAGTATGGATTCACTGAATTCCTAATCTTTCTTAGAAACATACTGCTTGAAACGTTGCCATGGCCTGAACAAAGTGAACTAAATCATACAGCGATTGAAGATGGGAAGTTGGACAGACCCAGGCTCAAATCCAGGCTTTGCCATTAATTAGCCCTGTGACCTTGTGCAGCTGACTTTACCTCTCTGAGCCTCAGTTTCCTAATTTGTAAAACAGAAATAATACCTACTTCAGAGGGATGGTAGGATGGGAGAATTAGTTTACGTACACAAAGCATCTTGAATTGTTATTGGTATGAAATTAATGTTAATAAATGTGAGCTATTTTAAAAGTTACTTCCGAAAGTATGTTCACAGAACATTCCATTGCTAGGGGCTCCATTACATCAATTTCAACTACTGGAAGTAACATCGCCAAATGTTAAACACCACTTTGGGATACATGTGATATAGGTTAACAGCACATGAGAACTTAGGACTAAACACTGGAAGTTAGACAAATCACATGCTGTTTGTCAGGAAACTGGGTCAAAACAAGAAGAAAACATACTCTGGATCTGTCAGAAAGGCCAAGAATTTCTTTTTTTTTTTTCCCTTTTTGTCTTTTTTACTGACCGGTAACGGGATCGCAACCCTCGGTGTTGCGCCCGCACCGCGCTCAGCCAGTGAGCGGGAACCGGTCTCCACATGGGATCCGAACCCTCAGCGGGAGCGCCGCCGCACTCCCAAGCGGCGCACTCTCCAGCGCACCACCGGGCCGGCCCAGAAAGGCCAAGAATTTCTACGCTATGCACAGAAAGGCAAGTGCCAGGGACAGGTGCAAAGGGAATTAAATGGGGCAGGGCCAGAAGAGGGAGAACTCACATCTGGCTGCGGAGAGGAGCAAAAGGCAATTGAAAGTAATCGCCTTTTAACTAAAGAGTTCAACTGTCTTTCATCTTTAAAAACCACATAAGATAATAGCATACAAGGCAATCAGCTAGCCTACTTTCTCTCCTAATCCTAACTTCAACTACTCCATCTGTTCTAGAATGCTGCCACTCTTCCCTTTGTAAGTTATTTTCAAGTAAAAAACTCGGGGAGGGGAGGAGTTGTCTGCTCCCTGACTCTCCAAGCCCACCCATCCCCATTAATCGTCCTCCCAAACACAGTGAACACTGAGCCAGTTATTAGAAATTTTTTTAAATCCAGAGAAGACAGATATTGACGTGATGATCTGGCAGCTTCCTCTCTCCAAACCACTGGCCAAATCTTTCAATAAAGAATATGCCTAGCCTGACTCTTAAGATCTGCCTATTTGCACAAGAAGGGACAAAAAACAAAACTAGAACTGCCTCCTTGTGCAGAAGCTTTTTCTGTAATTCCAGAACCACTGAAGTGATATGAGATCAGTTGACAGGAGAAACATCCTGAGATTTGCCAGACTGTCCCTAAGAGAAAAAATAAGCAAAAAACAAGGGGCATGCAAGACTCATCAAAGCATGCATGTCCTTTCCATTAAGCAGCTTTCACTGACTTCTGCTACCATCAGTTTTCTCCAGTGGAAGAAAGGCCAAATGTGCCAAGAAATGCAGAATGTTAATTACAGGCCTTACTCAGCCAGGCCCAGAAGCTTTACCAGGGTTACAAGGCGCTGAGTACCCTGCCCACAAAAGTCCTCAGAAAAAGCCTGAAGGCAGAGCATGGTAGGTTTTCACTGGCAGCCTGCAGGATGGACTGACTTGACTTCAGTTTACTTCGTTGCTCTGTACTTGAACATTCCATGAGCTTCTGGACCTCAGCTTTCTCATTCATGGAAGTAGGATTACAATGCCTAACATGCAAGGCTGCTGTATGTTTACGTTGTGACAGGAACATAATAGACCTCCCTTGCTAGAAGCACAGAGACCTGATGTGTGGCTTTTGACAAGTCACTTTACCTTTCAGAACCTGTTTGTTTTTCCCCATTCATAAAGTGGGAGTAGCAATTCTTCAGGGAATTTGTATAAAATGTTACCCACAAGGTCTGGCTTAATGCAAGCTGTTTAACGCCTTCCATCAGGGAGATCTTGAGTAGGTCTGAGCTACAGCACCAAATGGAATGGTCAAAGTTTCTATGCTTGTAATAGGCAATATTGGGGGCATCCTCCTCTCTAGGAATCAGGTTCACAGGATGTAAAATTGCCCAGAGGGCAACTGAGGAACATCAATCTAGAACCTGGGAGAAGTAAAGAGAAAGGAATCACATGGATGAGATACATAAAAGATGCACAACTATTAAGCTCACTACTGAGAGTATGCATAGTAGTTGAGCACACAGATGCTTGAGACTACCACTGCATCTTTGAGCTCGTTCCTAACCTCTCTCTGCCTCATATCCCATAAAGTAGTTACTATGAGGATTAAATTAATTTAAATGCAAAAGTTCTTAGAACACTAGCTGGCAAGTAGAAAGTAGAAACACTTTTTACTCAGGAATATCCATGGGTTCTCCATCGCAGTTAGATTGGGTCTTGTGATCCACACTTGTCAGTAGACTGGGAACAAGTGTTACGTCACGCATCATTTCCGGAAGTATGTAAGAGCTGGTGCATGTTTACCAACTTCTTCCCATCACTGCAGTCATGGAAACCACATACTGTGATGGTAGAACCACAAAATGGAAGCAATCTGAACCAATGAGTCACTGCATGGAGCACAGCTGCCCTGCAGCCACCCAACTTGTATAAAACTTTGCAAGAAATAAAACTGTATTGTATTAAGCCACTGAGATTTAAGAGCCTATTCTATCCTGACCAACATAATTACTATTAAACTTGTAATCGAGGATGAGAAAAAGACAGCAGATTTTAGAAAATTAGGATAGAGGGCCGACCCCGTGGCGCACTCGGGAAAGTGCGGCACTGGGAGTGCAGCGACACTACCGCCGTGGGTTCGGATCCTATATAGGAATGGCCAGTGCGCTCACTGGCTGAGCGCAGTGCGGGCGACACCTAGCCAAGGGTTGCGATCCCCTTACCGGTCACGAAAAAGACAAAAAAAAAGAAAATTAGGATACAGGCCAGGGACACTACTCAACAGCCCTGCAACAGATGAAGTGTACAAAAAGAAACCCTCCAACTGAAGCCCACACCGTCCTCTCTTCCCAGAGATCATCGGTATTACCACATTTCTTCTATCTTCCAGATATATTCTGCATATATAAGCATGGGCATGCATACCCCAGGGTACTTTGAAAAGTTCGTGGAAACAGAATTGAAACAGGAGCCTTTCTGTGAACTTTCTGATGTACTCTCACGTTTTTATGCCCAAATGGGAACAAATCACACTGTTCTGCCATGTAAGTATCTTGAAGTTCATTCCATATCAGAACCAACTTACCTGCCTCACTTTTTGGTAGCCTAAGAACCTTACAAATACTAACTTCTCAGGGCAGAACACAACGGAAGCCAGGCCCTTAGAATTCCCAAAGGAGCCTTTAAAAACAATCTTAGTCCCGGCCCCACCCCCTGAGATTATTCACCTGGCCTGGGAGCGGCCCGAGCACCCACCAGTTCCCTGGGAACAAGCACGGTTGAGGAACTAGAATTAATCCCTCTATCTGTGCAATGAATCTCAAGGCCTCCAAACCCCGCTGGGATCTTGCTCCTCCCAGACAGCTTCTCCTGTTTCTCCCTCTCTATTCCCTTCCCCACCAGCATTAAGTGTTACCTTCCTTGTCCCTCCACCTTCTCCATCAGCCATTGCTGGATATCCTCCCCTTCACAGCCAAATCTTTTTCTTCACTCACTCTACATTCTCTCTCCAAACCATCTAGGTTCTTCACTCCCAGGTCACCAAGTTCTACTTTTCAGATCTTATATTCTCGTTACCATTGATCATACCCCTTTTGAAATATTCCTGTGTTGGCTTCTGTGACTAGCAACATTGAGCTACTTGGCTCAAAGTCTAGCAGTCTAATAAATAAACACATCCATATTAATCCAGGATATAAATATTGGTGGCAACCAGGTTAAAAATAATGGGTCTGAACCACTGAGTAAAGTGTTGCTTCATGTTCCTCCAGTTTGGGAAATCTGTACCTGCAGCAGGCAGAAGCTAGGAGTTGCTACACTTAGCAATACCAAGAGTAAAGACTTAACAAAACTAGGTATAGTTTGGGAGATGTTAAGATGGAAATGTTTATTAGACATCCAAAATACCAAATAAGAAATTTGATGACTACAGGTCAAGAGAGATGGGATGGAGACAGAAATCTGGGTCTTCAACATAAATGATATTTAAACCCACAAAACACAGGGGGTCTCACCAAGTCAATGAGTATAGAGAAATCCAAGAACAAAATCTTGGAAAAAGAGGATGCAGCAAGAGACTGAGAAGCAAGATAGCACACCACTGAATAATGGAAGCTAAGTAAAGAAAATGGTTCAAGAAGAAACAGTCAACCCTGTCAAACAGTACTGAATATCCAAGGAGGAAGAGGACTGGACTTAATCTGGACACCACTGCTAACCTTGACATGCAGTTTCAGTGGAGTGACAAGCCTGGAGTGTTTAACAGTAAAAAACGGAAAAGCTCGTCAACTCCTATTTAAAAAAAAAAAAAAAACACAGAGAAATGGAACAGTAACCAGAGACAGAAGTGGACTGGGATCAACCCATCTTGAGTCACATTAGATTGTTTTTTAAGATTACCTAATTGTCTTGTATTGTTTCAGAACAAGCAAGGAAATCCCATAATGTTCTTTCTCAATTGTTTCTACCTACCAGAAATAACTTTGCAAACAAAAAAGACTTTAAGCTAATAGAGGGTCACAGGGCATTTAACTCTTACATGCTAGTGTGAAGTTATTACATGTAATATGTACCACATTTAGCCCACAAGGAAGGAAATGTACTTGTAACTTGCCCAAGGCTGCCCCCACACGAGATGCTCTAGAGAAAAAACAAACTGCAGACTCACTAGTTGCTTGCTGTTTTTCGAAATAGTTGTTGGGTGAAATCACAGGAAATTTCCTTCCTGCTAAGCTGTATATCATGAACATTTTCTAATTAGGTATGCAAATGTGTGTATGTAATACATGTGCTAATTTTCTAAGTGAAATCCTGCAGAACATCTGACTCAAAGTGCACTTTGCATTATCAAACAGGATGAACCAGAGCAAAGAAGGGGAATGCATGACAAAGTGTCTTCACTTTTACTTTTAAATGATTATCAGTACACCAAGTAATAGCATGTTAACAAGTTCTTGAATTCTATCATCTAGTAATTTTGATTAAGAGAAACTAAAAGCAGCCTAAACACTTATACCAGTATTAATTGTTCTAACTCTTAGCCAGAATGGACTACTTTAAGGCTGGCTGCTCCTTCACACAGGTTACAAATAACTATTTACTACTTTTTCATAGATAAAGCCCCTGACCTTCAAGAAAGTACTAGGGAAAAAAATCATTTAATCCCTTTCTTTCTTCAAAGGATTTTTTTTTTTTTTTTTTACTAGATCTAAGAAAGAAGTCAACATTGATATATATGTTGTTTGAGCTAAAAGATATAGGAAAACAGACAATGTATATCCATTAAATTCTAACAAATATGAGGTACAAAGATCTTTGGATAAATTCCAAGTGTGTACAAAGAAGCTAGATTTGCTACTCTCCTAAAAGTGAAGGGACCTACTATATAACATACAGAAATAATTTAACACCTTTTCTTAAGAATGTAATTTGAGCTTTGCTAAAGCTTCATATTCCATGAAGGCATCTAAAATGCCAATCCATGGAAAAGGTGCTTCTTTCTTCCTCTCCTATCCATTTATGCGGTAGTTTTCATGGATTTCTGGCCGGATGTCACAGACAAAGGCCAAGAGGTTATCCAAGACTTCATCTCTGTTCTGCTGGAAATACGTCTGGAGGATGGTCATCTTCTCCTGGGTCTCTTTCTCCACTTCAGTGCTGCAACTGCCGTGTGATCCCAGAGCCTGAAGGTGGGGAGCAACAACACAGAGGTGGTATCACAATGCTGGCCAGGAACGTTTAGTAAGCAACTTGCTGCCTTTTAGAGAAACCCAGGCTCATCAACGCATATAAAAAATCAGTAGCAGGCAATGTAACCTCATGATAGAAGAGCATGTGGGGAAGCAGGCATCCCCCCAGAGTTAACGCAAGCCCCATCTGCCAAAAGGTAAACTGCACAGCATTTCCACAGCTAGGAAATTATCCCAGAGAGACATATTCACATCTCTCCAGAGTATAATGTGTAGCCCTAACCAAACACTGGAATCAACCTAAATACCAAACCACTGAGGACTGGTTATTATAGTGCTTCTATACAAGAGAATGGAATGGACTGTAAAATATGCAGTTTAAAGGGGAAAAAAGCAAGATATAGAACAGTATCAATGTATTAACATACTTGAAAAAGTTTGTGGAAAAACAGAATTAAAATATAGTATAATTGGCCAGCCACCAAAAAAATAAAATAAAAAAATAAAGATAGTATGTATTTTCCCATGAACCTTTTGAAGATCCCTCATATATATACTTTTACGTGTGGTTTGAAAAGTGGGCCGATACATGGTGTCAAAAAAAAATCAATAATAAACACAAGGTCACAATTTAGGAGAAATATATATGAGCTTCGCCATTATTGGTTAATGTTTTAGCTCTCAAGTTCAGCTCTGGATTCACCAGTATTATGAACACATGACATCTGTTCTTTCAAATATAAATATATAGAATACACAAAACACTGTTAACAGTGATCAGTGTTGAGGAGGACTACAGGTCTGGGTGAGAGAGAAACTACTTTTTCATTGTTGCCCCTTTTTATTGCTTGAACTTTTTACTGGATGTGTGTCTTTCTCTTCGGTTTCTAGTCACAATTTAACACTCACTTAATAAATTTTCTTTTACCTTTATACCTATAGTCTTCACAATACAGCTGGCTTTTTGTTAACTGCCTGCTTTATTAGAACTTGACCTATCAGGTGGTGGGAGGCATGACTTTGTATCGGACCCTATTCATCACTTACCCTGCTCTTGCCTCATTATGTCGTATGTTAATATCCCTTCATATCTGCATAACATATTAGTTTACAAAGCATTCTCTCACATTACCTATTCCTCACAACAACCTAGGAGGCTATCACTCCACTTTCTACGTATTAAGAAATCGAGGCTCAAAGAGGACAAAGTGAACATGCAAAGATATAAACCCAAAAGTCTTCTGAGTTCAAACTTAAGGACCTCCATACTATACTCTAACTGTTCATATTATAGGAATACCCTATGGCATTTTTTAATAGCTCGGTTACTAATTCATATTTTTAAGTCCATAATCCCTACTCAGGCAGACTCCTTCTACCTCTGTTCCATAAATATAAACCAAATACCAAGCCCCAGTAAGTTGTCTCAAAACTGAAGAGGTTACAATGGAATACTGCTAGGAAAACTCAGAGCTTGTGCCTTACAGTGCACCACTGATACCATCTCTGTGTGCAACTGCAGCACGGAATATAAAAATATGAAGAGGAGACAGCTGCCCTGACACAGAAGTATTTCTACAGTGTTGTGTGGGCAGTCTGACCACTCACAGCAACCAGTCAGCTCCAGTTCAAGAGTCAGAGAAACACTCTGAGTTTTAATAGCACTATAATTGCCCAGTGCAAAGATGACGGAAACTTTTGCTACTTAATACTAGGCTGGAGCATGTGCCTTCAATCCCGGACTTGGGCCTGGAAGAGTGTGTGCCTGGAACTTTGGGAGGCCACAATGTAGAACTTGAGAATGAAGCACACAGAGCCAAAGGCAGAGCTGAAACAGAGAAAGAGTCCTGGGCATATTATTTAAGCTCCTGTACCAAGATAAAGTTAGCCTTTCACCTAGGTTTTTAATTACATAGGCCAATAAATTCTACTTTCAACCAGTATGAATTGTTTTCAATTTTCAATGTGCATTACCTGTACCGATAGTTTCTTTTTTCTGTGAAGCCCTCTTCCATTCTTTCCCCTTTCCAGAATTATCCCTGCTTCCTTTGTTCTATCTGTGATCTGTACTATTACTGTATGGATATAGCCTGTACTATTATGGTATAGCCTATACTACTAATAAATGTCTCCTTCTATACTATACTAAATTGGGACTCCATATGATTTATCTTTATGACCATCACATAACAGCACTATTCAGGTATAGGTCTGCATTACTTGTCTTTTATTACTGAGTCTCCCTGACCACCAGGTTGTAAGGTAAGCTCCATGAGGGCAAGGACTATGTGTATTTCTGTTCACAGCTGATGCTCCAGCATCTAGCACAGTATCTGGCACATGTTAAATGTCTGATATTTGTTAAATGACAATAAATGAAAACTAGGATTCGATGTTAAGTTTAAAAAAAAAAAAAAAACTGATCATTCTAAGAGACTCAGCCTGAGCATAAAATAAAACATACAATAACCAAATTTCCAAAATTCTACCAGAATCAGAATCTCTGAACTATGCTGGATATTTTGAGAATGCAGGTGGGGGTAGGGGGGAGCTTCAGGAAACCAAAGCAGTAATGAAAATAAATGGGGCTGGGGAGAGAAGGGGAGCCCACCGCAGCTTCCTTGGCCTTGAACTCTTTCTCCCTCTGAAGGCGGTACTGCTCAATTTCAGCCTGAGCTTCTTCTTTGGCCTGCTTCAGCCTTCGGTTCTTTCCTGTTTTCGAGGAAGAGAGCTTCATCAGGTAGTGGTTAAAAGACAAGTAAAAAAGCAAGCAGAGACTAAGATAGTAAATTTTAACAGCAAACAACAACAAAAAAA
The DNA here is from genome assembly GCF_000696425.1 of Galeopterus variegatus. Lineage (NCBI taxonomy): Eukaryota > Metazoa > Chordata > Mammalia > Dermoptera > Cynocephalidae > Galeopterus > Galeopterus variegatus. The sequence continues at coordinate 148,967 of NW_007728190.1, read as the reverse complement.
ATTAAGACGCAGTCCCAGAAGAAGTGCATGGGAAAGAGAAAATTCAGAGCTAACTAATAGTATAGGTTCCTGCCTCCTATAGGCTGAAAATGATGGAAAACATTGAGAATGTGTCAGAATATTCTCTCAATCTCAGCTACTGAGAACCAACATAAAATGGGTGACATTAGCCATCTGGGGAACTCTTCCTCTTCTCAAGAAGTAAACACCTAAGTATGCTGCTGATTACAGCTGGAGCTCTGCTTAGAAGCTTAATATGCTCCCAAGGGACATCAACCTAAAATGTAACTAATCAAACAGATGATGTAATATTGGAAACTAAAAACCATGCCTGTCATGGGGAAGTAAATGATCAAAGTGGAATGCCGAATGGGGAGCACTGGACAGTAAGACTGCACAAGCCCCTGAGAGGCAAGGAAACACGGGTGTTCTGGTTTCTAGAAGAGTGGTTTAACACACAGCTAGAAAAAAATCTCTAGGTTCTATAAGAGCCAATATTAAAACAAACCTCAAGACCAGCCAACACATATTCTGCTTTGAATCCCTGCTCACCAATCAAACTTCCTGGATATCCAAATGGAAAAAAAGAGGGGAGCCTAGACGATCAACCTGAGTATTCATTTTATTCAGAGCAAAAGACATATCGTGCATCTAAAACTTAAGCTTTGTTATACATCATTGTGTATCAATTGTCTAGAGTTCACTCAACCCATGTAGATGAATGAAAATGAATCTAACCTTCTACCTTCCGATTAACAACAGAATTTTGGACTTTTAATGACATCATGACATCAACACTCCATGAGGCTAGTCTGAAATGATTAAGAGGTCTCTAAACACCCCAAGGACTATTTCTGCAAGACTATATTTACTCCAGTATTATTTCAGCCCTACTGCTGTCTGCTTCAGCCCACCTCTACCCCAATTTTTCACATGCTATCCTCCCCATCAGCTATATTGGGCCATATTTTTAAAGCCAAAAATCTTTTCCAAGCTAACAATCTATAAATACCACTCATGGCCTGAACATTATGCGCCACATAACTTCACAATATATCACTCCCAACTCCCTGAATTAACTACTTAAAACAATAACATTCTCTGCCTATCAACAGACATCCTCAACATTCAATTTCAATAGGCTTCTCTGAAAACCAAAAATTTTTGAACAGGAAATTACATTTCTTTTAAATCCTGTTTTTCTTGAGGCTTACATATGGAAACCAGTGTTTTGTTTCACTTGAAAGAAATAAACCATAACACAAACTCTTTTTTTAATGTTAAGGTTCAAAGCAATGATATCGCAAAAAGATGCGGGTTGGACCATTTTACCACACACGTCACACTGGTTCTTCCCAATTCTTAACAGAGCAAGTCAACCATAATTCAGGATCAAGAAAGGCAATAATTTTTTCAAATTGTAGCTCTTCTGAATACTTCTGTTCCTAACTACTGAAAAGTCTGAGATGTATATTGACTCCTAAGTTAGATGTAAACTAACCCCTTTAATACAAATTCATTCAGTAAATATGTAATAGCTACCTAAGATATACAAGACCCTGCACCAGGCTTGATATGATAGAGAAAGGTATAAAACATGACCCTAACCTCCAATGCACTCAGAATTTTCTTACCATATTCCAAGTATTTGTTCCTATACCTCCCCCAAATATTCTCACATCCTTCCAAAACAGACCGACAATTTCTGCTATTGATAAGCCATTACAGGACAAACTCAGAGAAGTCATTCTGGAAATACTGTATCAAAGGCATGACTGAAAATATTCTAGGAAGACCATATAACTTTCTAGTCACCAGAGCAAGAAGAAAAAGCTTCCTCCCATCCCCAGCACCCTCAAGGAAAGATTTTCCTACTAAATACAGAGTATTGCACAACCCCTAACTGAGAAAGTACAAAAGCCATGCTTGAAATCTACTTGAATGTGGGATAAAAGATAAGTCCTATGCTAGGAAAAACACCACGGAATTACTGAGATTAATTAGTTCTTGATATTTTACCCCTGCACGGGAAAGGAGGCCTCTGAAGCCCAACTATGCTGCTTCCTACGGTATGGTCAAATCATCTCTCTCTGAGCTTCGTTTCTTCCATTAGTAAAATAGGGAAAGAAACATCTTTCTCACCAGATGAGAAATTGGATAAATAAAGTCAAATTAGACACGGTCCCCGTTCTCCAGGACCTTAGTCTAGTGACTGAGCCATACAAGTAAACAGGTTTTTGCACTACAATTACAGAAGTAAGCACTTGGGAGGGACGCCTAGACTGGAGTAGGATGAGTCAAAAAAAGGCTTCCTGGAAGAACTGCAGCTTAAATTTTGAGGTCTGAAGGAAGAGCAAGGATTGGAGAACAAAGTAAAGTAAAATGAGAAAATGCTCTCCCAATCAGCAGAAAACTGCCTGTGCAAAAAGCTTGCGGATGAAATAAGTGAAGGTGATTTGATGAATCACAGCGATTCAGTCTGGCTGGAGAGTACCTAAAAGTGAAATTAGGAAAGAATGCCTGATCCAAAGGAGCCTCCTCCACCCCATTAAGGAATTCGGGCTTTACTCTGCAGGCACTCCTGCAAAAGCGGAGTGAAGAGAACGAATTGGAGGAGAGTAAGACAGCTTCTTCCACTCCCCAGTCTAAATTAAACCCGCCTGTTAAATTCTTTAGCAATACTGCATTTCTCAACTCCAGCCCTCATCTCATCCACAATTAGACTATCCAATATCTGCTTCTTTCACTGGGACGTTGAGTATCGTGACGGTGGAGACGACACACACACGCTGGGCACTGCCCTTGGGACGTATTAGCCGCATTAAAAAATACGTAAGGGATCAACGAGTTAGGCTGCTACGGGAGCTTCAAAGAAGTTGGTGTCCTAGACTAAGATGCTGGCGGTAGAAATGGGAAAAAAGTGAAGAGAGACATAAGCCTTGGTGACCGACTAAATGTGGCGAACGAGGGAGGGAGAAGAATCAAAGAGGACTCCAAGTTTCTAGACTGAACTGTGGATGGTGGCTCCCCTCACTGAGACGGAGCACCCCAAAGGAGTAAGTGGGAGAGGAGAACGACCAAAAGTTCCGTTTGGATAGCCCATTTCAACGCCTCCAGACCCCAAAAGGACGCTCAGCCCACTCCAGTCTCCACGCCCGATTTACTAACCCACATCGCGGCTCCTTATCGACCCACAGGCCTTCCAGGGCCACAGCGCCAGAGAGCTCGGAAACACACAAGCTTCCGCGACGATAACCACTGCTCCACCCGCAGTTTTTAGGGCCTCACCCCCCTACCACCTCCCGCGGCCTAGCCGCCTTCCTTGCCTCGCGCCACGCCCCACCCCGAAACTCACGCTTGCGGGCCTCGGACACCTTCTCGGCGGCCCGCTTCTCCGCCTGCAGCAGCTGCTGGATCCCTTGCGACTGACTGGCCATGGCTGCGGCGACTATGAGGCCGAGATGAGAAGCCTAAGTCAGATCGACTACCGCTCGGGTCGCCAGACCCGGCCGCCCACGATCTGAGCCTGCGCCGACGCCCCGCCTGCCGTCACGTGACCTGCGCAGAACCTCGTCAGCTGACCGCCGTAGGAGTCCAGTGGCTGGGGCGGGGCGGAGGAAGAACCGAGCGCCTCGACTGCGCCTGCGCAGCATCTGTGCTCTCTTCTCCTCCTGCCCGAGCCCCGCCTCCGCCGCCTAAGCCGCTTTCGATGGCTGTCCCTCCGCTGATTTCGTCCTTGTAACCTGCAGCCGCGTCGTTATTTCCCTACTCCCTCACTTTACAATACGCCCAGATAAAGGTCCAGTGAGGAAGGGCCAAACCAAATCACTTTCTGCTCCACACTGCTCTATTCCCGTCCTTTCTGGAACTTTCCTTGGCACTCGAAATAGTTTACAGGCCAGTTTAGGAATATTCTTGCCAGTTCTGCAGATGAAGTCTTGGGTTGCAAGTAGGGAGAGTTGAGATCAAGTCTGTCACTAATCTGTTGTGTGATTTTGGACAGGTCTCTATCCCTTTCTGAACCCGAGTTCAGAAAAGGAATAGACTGTTTTCCCTAAATATTTGATGAATGCTGCTAGACCACTGTTGGTAGTAAAGGTGACAGCAGAGAGCAAGACAAGCAAGGCCCCCGCTGGAGCTCACAGTTTATGGACAATAGACGGACTCATTAGGGCTGGTCGGTTAACTCAGTTGGTTAGAGAGTGAGGCTGACAACACCGAGGTCCAGGGTTTGAGCCTTATACTGGCAGCCACCAGAATATACATATATTATCAAGACAGATTAATTAAAATACACGATTACAAGCTGTGATAAAGTAATGAAGGAAAAATACAGGGTGCTTTAAGCAGGACCCCTTAATAAGGGGAGGGGGTATGTGAAGGTGTCTATGAAGGCTCTCCCAAGGAAGTGGCATATAAAATGCGATCTGAAGAATGAGATATTACCCAGGAAAGGATAGTGGGGGTGGGGAGGAGGGACTGGGAGATGATGAGGTGAAAAGGACCAGCATGTGTGGAGTTGAGAGGAGCAACTTAGCGTGGCGACTCCCCACCACCACAACAGGGAAACAGGAAGCTGTAGGAGCCAAAGGAAAAAAACTTCCTCTTCACCCCAAAGATTCATTAATAAAAATTACTGACAAATTTAGATCAATATGAAAAAATGGCGTAAAAAATTTTATTATTTAACGTGCTGGGAAGGGGCAAAGCACAGAGGAAATCCCAAGAGAGTAATGTCTCAATTTTCCAGTGGAGTACTGAGCTTGTATACCTATCTCCATAGGGAAAGGGGAGACGGAGATGTAGGAGTAAAGGATTCTTAGGGGGGATGCAACGGGCCTGGAGAGCACACAATGGCCTGGGACAAAGCCTATGCGGCTCCCAGAGCAGACAATGACTGGTAAATTATTTTCTTCAAAATACTGACTGAATGGACAGAAATGTGACAAAAGTTAGTTCAGGTGTTTTGACACGCTCCAGTCTTCCTTCCTGTGATATGAGTTAAGTTGATGAAACTCAGAAAAAGGACCAGAGATAATTGTTGTCTTCTTTGGTGGGTCCAGACTTCAGGCAGATAAGGGAACAACTTCATCCTGTGCTTTGGAGAGAGATAGAGGTGTTTGGGGGTAGGGGGGAGAGGTCAGAGAGACTTTGAGGCTGCTTCGTTTATGTCAAAGCACCATATTTTGAGGTAACAGCTTTCAGCACTGTCCTAAACACTTGACTTACTGCTCGCAGCAATTTAAGTACTGTTATTAATCCCATTTTATGGTGACCACATTGAAGTTCAAAGAAGTTAAATAATTTGCCCCAAGTCACATGCCTATTAATTGGCAGGGCTTCAAAGTGGAACCTCTGACTGACTGGGCTCATCTTCAAGAATCTTTTGGGCCGTGGAAAGGACCAGATGACCTCTTAGAGACTACCAAGTGCTGAGAACATAAAACCATGCCAGAATTTCTCTTGTTGAAATGTATCTTGCACTCAAGAGGAGCTGGATTTGTGGCTCAGGACATTTTCACTTGATTGAGGTTGGAAGTAGGGATGCAAAGAAGGTCAGAATCCAGAACACCTTTTCTGATATGTGAACCAGGACTTGAACTAGTCTCTGGGACTTTTAAGTCCAGTCAAAGATTTATTCTTAAGGAGATTTGTACTTTTTCTTTTTTTTAAAAAAAAAGATGACCAGTAAGGGGATCTTAACCCTTGAGTTGGTGTTGTCAGCACCACACTCTCCCAAGTGAGCCACAGGCCAGCCCTGTGATTTGTACTTTTTGATGCTTTCAGAAAACACGAATCACTCAATCAATGGAAGACAACAATACACATTTTTAGTGGTAGGATGAAGATTAAAGAAGATGGTGGTAGCCAGAAAGTGGAAACAACCCAAACTTCCATCAACTGATGAGTGAATAAACAAAATGTGACTTGGTCAAAAAAGGAATAAAGTACTGATATAAGCTACAACATGAATGGACCTTGGCAATGTTATGCTAAGTGAAAGAAATCAGGGGCTGGCTGATTAGCTCAGCTGGTTAGTGTGCGGTGTTATAACACCAAAGTCAAGGGTTAGGATCCTCATACCAGACAGCTTCCAAAAAAAGAAAGAAAGAAAGAAAAAATCTGGCACCAAAAGCCATATATTGTACAGTCCCATTTATATGAAATGTCCAGAGTAGGCAAATAGGGACAGAAAGTAGATTAGTGGTTAATCAGAGGCTGGGGGGAGAAGGAATGGGAAGCGACTGCTAACTGGTTCAGGGTTTCTTTTGGGGGCGATGAAAATGTTCTGGAATTAGATAGTGGTGATGGTTGCACACCCTTATGAATATGCACACACAAAAACCCCGCTGAATCGCACACTTTAAAAGGATGAATGGTACAGTATGTGAATAATATCTCAATAAAGCCGTTATTAATGAGCGAGGGAGAGATGACCACGATGGATGTAAAGCCCTTGCACGGTTTCTAGTCTGTAGGAACTGCCAGGAAATGAAAGCTGTCATTTTTATCTGGCTAATAGGTAATTGTTTGATTTACAAATCTGGTCCTCCACTTCATAAAAGCCTTCACATTAGAGTTCTTCTAACAGCCCAGTTCCTCAGAACATCTACTTATCTACAAATTCCAGAATTCTTTTGCTGGCAGCATTTCAAAAGTTTACTGCAAAAAGAGAGAAACATTAGACAATGCTTCCTCTGAAATTTTCAGAATGGTTTAGTTTTTCCAATGATTCGAGTGGTGTTTGTTGTGAGAACTTGGGTAGCCTGGGGAGGTGGCCAACAATAGCTGGGAAATGAGGGGAAGTAATTGCCCTCTCAGGGAAGCCTAGAAGTCTTGAGCCAGCAGGCTAGAGCAAAGATTCTCAAAGTCATCTGAAGGGCACAGAATGGATCTCAGGCCTCGTTGCCCTGACCAAGGAATGTATTAGCACATCTAAGAAAGGAATGTGCCCATTCTGAGACATCATTGTTCATACACAAGCTGGAAGCTAGAAGGCAGTGACTAAGGGAGGTGGGCTTTCACACTGCTGTGGCTAAGACAGCTAGACAGCCTGGGTTCAAATCCCAGACCAGTCATTTAGCAAATTAACCTCTCTGAGCGTCCAACTCCTCATATGTTAAAAGGGGGTTAGTAATAGTATAATAGGATTACTATGAGGATGAAATCAGTCGATACATGTAACTAGCTTAGAATGTACTCACATAAGAACATAAATATCTGGCTTCTCTATGATAATGATTTCTCAACAAAACATAATAGGAAGTGGGCCTAGTGTATGCAGTTAATGAAAGTTCACCTCAGACCAAGTGACAGCTTCTAGAAGCTTTGCAGGGCCACTGCACATGGTTGGGCAAGTTGTTCACTGCACAAGGAGGCAAGACGGTGCTAAAATCCAACCCAAGTGCCACCCACTCAGCATAGAGGAAGCACCTTTTTCTAATTTATACAAAGGCTCTTTGGGGCCCCAGAAGTCCTGTGACAAAATCCAGGGCAAAGACCTGACTTGCCCCATGAGAAACTCATGGAGAAATTAAATGTCCCACCCTCGTCCCCATCACATGGAGCCTCCCTCCCTGGAGAGCTTCCTGCCCACTGGCTCAGGTGATCACCTTCTACATTTTCCACACTGGAATGTTGGGGATTAATAGTTAACCCTTCCTCTCCCTTGATTATTACTAGAGATAATTATAAAGAGACTAAGATCATATTCCCAAATCTTACCAGTGTTAGAGAGATCATAGCTATCCTCCAGTAAACCCAGTGAGCTGTGTGTGTTGCTATAATGGCATTTACTTGCTATTTCAATCTCTTCACAGTTACAGATCCAGGATTAGCCTGGGTACCATTTGTACTCCCGCTTTCCCAGGAGCTAAGAAACATGCCTGGAAAGGAAATAAAGAATTGCAAATTATTTCTAGAAATTAACTACAAAGTCTGAACAAAGTCAGGAGAAAAGAGGTATTAACAGCACCTCTTGCCATTCATTCATTCATTTAAAAATGTTTATTTAGCATCTGGTATGTGCCAGCCTTCAGACAGGTACTGTTACATGAGCAAAAGAGATATATACCTCTTCATCCTAGAGTTTGGGGTTAACTGGGGAGAGAGTCAAGCAGAAATGCCCAGCAATTAATATCTAATGTCAAACCGAGTTAAATGTGCTACAGTTGGGCTGTCCAATACAGGAGTTACTAGCCACATGTGGCTATTGAGCACTTGACATATGGCTAGGGGCTGGCCAGTTAGCTCAGTTGGTTAGAATGTGGTGCCTACAACAGCAAGGTCCAGGGTTCGATCTCTGTAGCAGCAAGTCACACGAAAAACAAAAAAGACAAACAAAAAAAAGAAAAGTGGCTATTTCTAACCGAAATGTGCTCTTAAGCGTAAAATACACAGCAGATTTCAAAGATTTCATACCAAATAAACAAAAAAGAATGTGAAATATCTCATTAACATTTTCTTGGCCATATAACAATATTTTAGATAAATATGATTAAATAAAATGTCATTAAAATTCACCACCTCACACCTTTAGAATGACTACTATCCAAAAAAATTAAAAACAGAAAAAAATAAGTGTTGATGAGGATGAGGAGACCTGGGAACCCGTGTGCACTGTTGGCGGGAATGTAAAATGGTGCAAGGCACTGTGGAAAACAGAATGGTGGTTTCTCAAAAATTGTAAATAGGATTACCATATGCTCCAGCAATTCCATTTCTAGGTATATTCCCAAAAGAATTGAAAGTGGTGTCTCAAAGAGATATTTGTACACCCATGTTCAGAGCAGGATTATTCACAATGGCCAAAAGGTGGAAGCAACACAATACCCATTGGTAGATAAATGAATAAACAAAATGCGGAATATACATACTAATAGATCTGCAACATAACCAGTGCCACTTTAGACAAGCCCAAGTACAAAATGGCACCGCCCACCTCCACCACTCCCCTCCTCCCTTCCCTTTAGGAGAAGCCTCCTGACTTAAACAGAAACCCCTTTTGCTTCTGCAAGGAAGCAGTTCTCCACCCCAATCCACATTAGCATAATGACCCTCCTTGATGGTATCAGCCAGCACTTGGCGCCAACATACCAATATAAGCTCTACCACTCCCACACCTGGTGCTGTCCCCTTTTCAGGGCAGCCCTGGGCTGCCTGCTACTTTGAGCACAGCCCAGCAGATTCTTTTCCTTTAATAAAGCTTGAACAGTACCCGGCATCTCTGCTCACTTTCTTTCACATACAATGGAATATTATTCAGCCTTAAAAAGGAAGGAAATTCTGACACATGCTACAACATGGATGAACCTTGAGGACATTATGCTAAGTGAAATAAATCAGTAACAGAAGGACAAATACTGTATGATTCTACTTATTTGAGGTACCTAGAGCAGTCAAACTCAGAAACAGAAAGTAGAATGTGGAAACAGAAAGACAAAATGTTCTGGAGATTAATTCCACAACAATATGAATGCACCTTTTTTTAAAAATAAAAATGTACTTAATACTACTGAACTCTATACTTAAAAATGGTGAGGATGGTAAATTTCATATTATGTATATTTTAACACAATTAAAAATAAAGCATTTGAAAGAAACAAAAAAATTAATTTCAATTTTTCTCCTTATTGTTTTAAATGTGCCAATAGAAAAATGTAACATTACACATGCGGGTCACATTATATTTTTATTGATGCTACTCTAAAGGAAAAGAATTTTGATCTCCAAGGGTTTTTAACAATGGAACTTGATCTAGATTTAAGAATAAGAAAGTAGCCAGTCAAGCTGGAAGTGTCGATCCTGGGGTGGGGTTGAGGTCAGGAGGGATGGAGAGCTTCAGAGGCAGAAAGAACAAATCGGGCAAAGGCCCTGAGGCAAAAGAGAGCATGGAATGTTCCAGAAGCACCAGTGAGGCTAGAGGGTTCTGAGATGAGGCAAGAGAAGCAGGCAGGGTCAGCTCAGGTGGGGCCCAGGGGCATTGCTAAGGACTTTGATCTTCATCTTTAAAGTGCTGGGAGGGATGGTAGAGGTGCATTTGAAAAGATTGCTCTTGCTGAATCTGCAATGGAGGGGCCAGGGCTTATGTGTGCCGGTCTCTTTTGTTTTGTTTTGTTTGTATTAATAAATGAGGTTTAATATGTCACTAAATATAGTTTAATTTTTATAATTTTTTCACAAGATTTACAATGTTGAACTTTACCTAAGCTCTGTGCTCCTGGAAAACAACAGCAATTACAAAATCCCCATCCTTCTGTTTTCCAAAATCCCTCCACCCTTTTGTATTCCTGGAAATGACTTAAAAGAACCACTCCTCCCATTAATTTAGATAAGACTCTCATCTGTAGCTATGCACAGAAATCTCCCATATTTATCTGTGACGAGGCCAGACACACACCCTCCAACTTCCCTTTCTGTGTCTCAAGAGCGACTAAGATTAGAATTGTTTGTCCTCCTGAAACTAGAGGGACATGATGGCAAATATTTTCTGTTCACCTGATGGAGACTTCCCTTGATTGCAAAGTAATTCCAAGTGTACATTATCACTGTCACTTGTCTACTGCCCCCATAAACATCTAAGGCAAAGCCACCTTGCCACGACACTTGGATCTTCACATCTGGGTGTCTCTCCCTGTTGTAATAGCCTGAATAAAATGTTCTCCTTAATGGTCCCATGCATTTTATCTTTGACAAGATCTTTCAGATACATAAATTCATGAATCAGAACTTCTCGGTTTGGAAAGTATGATCTTGGCCCTTATGTGCACTGCAACAAGGATGTATTCAATCCAGTTGAACACACAATTGCTTGAGCCTCTTCTGTGCACAAAGCACTTTGTTAAGCTACTAGACTGTGGGATTAAAAAAACTGCCAGGAGCAACGTAATATTACTTTCTAAGTAAATTATTATCATCACAATTTTCATTGGGCACTTACAGCAACCTTTAAAAAAGACATCCCCAGATAGGCAGTATCATCTCTGTTATCTTAGCCTCAGTTTTCTCATCTGTAAAATGAAAACAGTAATGCCTATCCTACCGTGATGTTGGGAGGAGTCAATGAGATAATGCATGAAATGCTGGAAAAACAATATGATCCTGTGGAAGGAGTGGGAGGCCACTGTGTACCTGTGAAATAATAAGAAATATATGTGCATATTGGTCTCTGCTTTCAGTTTGTGACACAGAATTCCTAAAATCCTTATACGGCGTATCTTTTGTTTTATTATTTGGTCTTTGAGCCTAGGTCCTGACACAAGAGCTACTAAGACCCTTAGAATCTCCAAAGTGATAAGTGTGTCTTTTTGCATTCTAATGAGATAGCTGTTGGTTGGGGGGCCCCTAGCTAACTTCAGGATGAAAGCTAGTCACCAGAAAGATCAAGCCATGACTAGAAGCTCGGAACTTTCAGCCTCACCCCCATCCTCTGGAAAGGGCAGAGGAGCTGGAGACTGTTACTGTCGTGGATTGAATTATGTCCCCACCTCAAACTCACTGAAGCTTGAATTGTGTCCCCCAAATTTTAGGTATTAGAAATTTAGCCTCCACTATAACTGCTAAGAGGGTGGGAAATCCTATTATGGTAATTGAAAGATGGAGCTTTGAAGAGATGATTGGATTGTAGGACCATGCAGTAGTGAATGGATTAATAATGGTGGTCAGGGGCGTGGTTCTGAGGGCTTTAGAAAGAAAGTGAATGAGGAGGTTGCTCCCTGCTCAGCCATTTCACAATGTGATACACTGTGTCACTGAAGTCACAACTAAGACCCTCACCAGATGTGTTCTAGGGACTTTGGGCTTCCCAGCCTCAGAAACTGGAAGGAATAAATTTTGTTTCCTTATAAACACCCAGTTTCAGCCATTTTGTTATAAGCAACAGAAATGAACTAATACAGTTACTGATCTGTCATGCCTGCGAGATGAAGTCTCCATAACAAATCCTGCAGGACAAGGTTCAGAGAGCTTCTAGGCAGATGATTTGTAGCCAAGTCAGATAGAGGCATAAGTAATCTGGGACTCACTACTTGCAATTGGTGTCTGAAGAGGGGGCAATCTTGTGGAATGGAGCTCATAACCTGTGGGGTCTGCACTAACTCCAGGTAGATAATGTCAGAAATAAGTTGTAGGATACTCAGTTGGTGGCCAGAGAATTGGAGAATTTCATATTATGAGGGAAAACCCCACACATACTTGGGGTCAGGAGTGAAGAGTGGTGTGAGCAGAGAAAGGGCTTTTTTTTTCTTTGACTGTAAGAGTTGAGATCACACGCAATGTCTGCCATGCCTTCAGCTCACGTAGGAGCCAAGTGGCAGAGGCAGTTCCCTGCACACAGGTTACCATGCTTTTGCTCATGTGACTCTGCAACCTTGGTGCAGTAGAACCTGTCATTAACCCACCCAATTCCCTGTGACTTTTTAGTGGGCTTCAGCCCATTTCTAATTGCCAGTATCTGTATCTCTCAGTCTGAAGGCTTTTTTTTTTTTTTTCTTCCCAGAACTGAGGGAGGTGGGTCTTCCCTGGTACAGGATGGGATGAAAGTGAGCTGGAATATCCCTAGAGAGCAGCCTTCAACCAATGACACTAGGAAGGGGATATATAAATACCTCTATTTCCTCCACCTTTGGGTGGCTATTCTGAGACATATGTTTTGTGCTGGGTTTTCCCCAGGGAATTAAATGCTAGTCACCTGCTGTGGTAGCTGGCTTAATTATGCACTTCCCCTTTCTGGTATCACTTCTGTGTTCCCCTACCAGTCTGCCCTGCACTTTCCAGATAAAAACTTGTGCTCAAATCCTTGCTTCCATCTCTGCTTCTGAGAGAATCCACACTAACCACTAGGCTCAACTGATTAGGCAAGGATGGAGCCTTGAACCAAGACAGCCACCAAGGTTGGCCAGAACTCCATTCTGTACATGATTATAGTTAGGTAAAGCAACCCAATTCTTTTTCTCAGTAAGCACAGGAGAAAGAAACTAAAGTAGGAAAAAGAAAAGAACAACAGATGGGCTGGATCCTGGGAATGGAGGCATCCCAGGGCAGGCTGGTGTCCTCCCGAGTCCTGGCTAGGCTACCCTCACTGATGTGCTTCCCTGGGGATGCTTATGTGCCTGTGCAGTTTTATAACAACTTCCAGTACCAGGTCAGTCTAAGCATGGCCATCCTCATAAAATCAAAAAATCCAATTCATGGATGCTTCGGGGTCAGACAGACCTGAGTTCAGATCACTTCTATGTGGTCTTCAACAAATGGCTCTTAGCCTCTGAGCCTCAGTTTACTCAGTCCTAAACAGGATAATACTAACCACCTCACAGGTATTTGTGGGGATTAATACTAAGCAACCTGATGTGCAGTTTGTTGTCAAGAAATGCAGCTCTTTCCCTTACCTGAGATCTACAGATACTGGCATCTACAAATAGTTCCTGTCTTTTGGTCACCATGGCTACTCTAGGCAAGCTATAAATTTCCCCTAATGAAGCTGAGACATTTTCACTTTTCCCTGCTGTGCTTGTCTGTGTCTTGGATAGATTAAAAACTCCCAGAGGAGTCACATTTTAGAGTGTGTAGTCTGACTATTTATAATACACATCACCCACTATGATACAGGCAAAAACAATCAAACAGGAAAGGTAGAAAAGGTTCAATCCAGGTTTCCCTTAGTACAAAGATGTGTACATATGAAAAGTTTGTGGAAAATGTATATTATGAAAAAACTATGCATGTATTTAAAAAAGTTTATGCAATGAAATAGATTCATACTAGCTTGTTATAACATATCTGAACAGGTTCTAGTTTGAGGCACTAAGAAGGATATTCAGAAGTGTGAAAAGAGCCCTATCAGAGCACCATGAATTCTGCTAAAATTGAAGCAAGACCGAATATCGAATTTATGGTGAAGCTTGGGTGGAAGAAGGGTGAAATCACTGATGCTTTAAGAAAATTTGTGAGGTCAATACCCCAAAGAAGTCAGCAGTTAACAAATGGGTAATTCATTTTAAGAAGGGATGAGATGATCTTGAAGTTGAAGCCCACAGCAGCAGACCATTCACATCAATTTGTGAGAAAAAAGTTAATCTTATACGTATCCTACTTGAAGAGGAACAAATGATTAACAGCAAGAAACAATAGCCAACACCATGTACATCTCAATTGGTTCAGCTTACACAATTCTGACTGAAAAATTAAAGTTGAGCCAACTTTCTACTCAATGGGTGCCAAACTATTGTGCCCAGATCAGATGCAGATGAGAGCAGAGCTTTCAGAGGAAATTTTAAACAAGTGGGAGGTGATGGTTAATTTTAGATGCCAACTTGACTAGGTTAAGGAATACTTAGAAACCTGGCAAAGCATTATTTTCTAGTGTGTCTATGAGGGTATTTTCAGGAGAGATTAGCATGTAAGCTGGAGTGGACTGGGTAGGAAAGGTTTGTCCTCAATATGGGTGGGCACCATACAATCCACTGGGGGCCCAGAAAGAACAAAAATGGAGGAAAAGGTGAATCTCTCACTCTGTCTGTTGAAGTTGGGATGCACTCTTCTCTCCTGTCCGTGGACATCAGAACTCAAGACTCTTCAGCCTTTGGGTTCCAGGACTTAAACCAGTGGTGCCCTGGCTTTCAGACCTTTGACCTTGG
>NW_007728190.1:132385-134142 GCF_000696425.1 Galeopterus variegatus | reverse complement strand
TTAATTTTAGATGCCAACTTGACTAGGTTAAGGAATACTTAGAAACCTGGCAAAGCATTATTTTCTAGTGTGTCTATGAGGGTATTTTCAGGAGAGATTAGCATGTAAGCTGGAGTGGACTGGGTAGGAAAGGTTTGTCCTCAATATGGGTGGGCACCATACAATCCACTGGGGGCCCAGAAAGAACAAAAATGGAGGAAAAGGTGAATCTCTCACTCTGTCTGTTGAAGTTGGGATGCACTCTTCTCTCCTGTCCGTGGACATCAGAACTCAAGACTCTTCAGCCTTTGGGTTCCAGGACTTAAACCAGTGGTGCCCTGGCTTTCAGACCTTTGACCTTGGACTGAGAATCACACCATTGACTTCCCTGGTTCTGAGGCTTCCAGACTTGAACTGAGCCACACTACTGATATCCAGTTTGCAGACAGCCTATCATGAAATGCCTCAGCCTTCATATGAGCCAATTCCCCTAATAAATTCCCTCCCTATATTTATATATATTGATTCTGTCTCTCTGGTGAAACCTGACTAATACATGGAATCAAGATCCTGAAGCATTCCTTCAAAGAATTGTAACAGAAGATGAAACACAGCTTTACCAGTGCAATCCTGAAGATAAAGCACAATCAAACGCATGGCTATCAAGAGGTGGAAGTGGTCCAACTAAAGCAAAAGTGGACTAGTCAAAGAGCAAAGGTGATGGCAACAGTTTTTTGTGATGCTCAAGGCATTTTGCTTGCTGACTTTCTACAGAGCCAAAGAATGGTAACATATCCTTATTATGAGTGTGTTTGGAGAAAGTTAGCCAAAGCTTTAACAAAAATGCCTGGGAAAGCTTCACCAGATAGTCCTTTTCCACCATGATAACACTCCTGCTGAATTCTCTCATCAAGCAAGGGCAATATTGCAAGAGTTTCAATGGGAAATCATTAGACATCCACCTTACAGTCCTGATTTGACTCCTTCTGACTTCTTTTTGTTCCCTAATTTAAAAAAATCTTCAAAGGGCACCCATTTTTCTTTAGTTAATTATATAAAAAAGACTGCATTGACATGATTAAATTCCCAGAACCCTCAGTTCTTTAGGGATGAACTAAATGACTGGTATCAACATCTTGAACTTGATGGAGCTTATGTTGAGAAATAAAGTTTATATTTTTATCTTTTATTTCCATTTGTCTATAAACTTTTTGAAGTCCCCTCATATTTTGGGGGGTTTAGGAAACAGTTAGAGGGTAGGACTGAGAACAATGGGAATTGTTGGTTGGCTTTGGAAGCAAGAGTAGCCTTTGACCAGTTGGTGTAATTCAAGAGGCCACCAATCAAGCTCTCCTGCCTAGCTGTCCTTCACTCCATCTTCCCTTTAGAATTGTAATTTGTTTTGATTCAACACAGCATGCACACCCTGAATACCTGATTGTACCAGATTCTGACCTAGGCATAAGGGTCTCAGGTATGAATCTGGCCCAGTAGCTGCCTCAAGGAGTTCACCATCAGCAACATCATTTTCCTTTTTTGTATGATGAAGGTATTAGAATAAATGATTTTTAAATTCCTTTTCATCTTGAGTTTCTGTGATTTTTATGAATGTGATGTCAATTCTTAGAGGAAGCCCTGTAAAGAAAGGCTTTACTTGCTGGAAAGGTGAAGCACCCTGACTCCATGGGGACAGAGGCTCCTGTGCTCAAGACCATTCCAGACCTCACCTGTAAAGTATGCATAAAGCAAATGTACTTCACAGGGCCTGGTTTTCCAAA
>NW_007728190.1:126188-131474 GCF_000696425.1 Galeopterus variegatus | reverse complement strand
CCAGCTTCTATTGTTAACCTTGTTAAACAGTACTTAGCAAAAACCCCACCTGTGTTTTCTTCCTGTAACCTCCTGGTCTGAAGAATAAATGCAGGAAGAGAACCCCAATTCGTGGTTAATTTCCCAAATGGAAGGAATGCCTCTCTCTTGAGGGTTCCAGGAGATTAACCCCTTTTGGGGGCATCTCACTGCTCAAAAGAGATGGGCTTTGAGTAATCTTTGGTGGCTCCATCATCTAGGGGAAAAGGGGGAACAAATCCATGGGAGGCAAAGCAACACTCACCTTATGTACCTCTTCATCTGGATGTTCATTTGTATCCTTTATAATAAACTGTAATAATAAGTATAGCATTCTTCTGAGTTCTGTGAGTTGTTGTAGCAAATTATCAAACCTGAAGGGAGAGAGGGGTCATGGGGACCCCTGAATTTGTAGCCAAGCCAGACAAAATTGCAGGTGGCTGCTGTGGATAGAAGGTCCTCCCAAGACTCACTGAAACTTGACCGCCATTGTAACAGTGTTGGGAGGGTGGGAAATCTGACTATGGTATTTGAAAGGTGGGGACTTTAAGAGGTCATTGGATCGTGATGACTATGCCCTCATGAGTGGATTCATCCATTCATGGAGTAATAAGTCTGTGGTTTACTGGCTTATCATGGATGTGGACTGTTAGCTTTAAAAGGAGAACACATGAAAGAGCTCTCTTGCCATTCTCACCATGTGATACCCTGGTCACCACAGGACCCTATAGAGAGTCACCACCAAGAAGAAGGCCCTCACCAGATGTGTTCCCTGGACAATGGACTTCCCAGCCTTCAAAACTGTAAGAAATAAACTTCATTTTCTTTATATATTACCCGGTTTTAGATATTATGTTATAAGCGACAGGAAACAGACTAATACAGTAGCCTAGGTACCCACAAGTTGTGACTAGCATTCAAATGAGGGATGTCTTGCTGGACTGCGCCCTTAAACCTGTGGAGTCTGACACTAACTCTGCGTAGTCAGTGTCAGAATAAGATTGAATTGTTGGACACCCAGCTGGTGTTGGAGAATCAGAAACAGCCCTTCAAGTTTCAATTATAGTCCCCTCTGAAAGACTCAGAGATGCAGACAAATGGTCTGGGGATGTATTTGAGTGACAGATGCTAGAATGAGGATCACCTTCCCCTCAACAACAGAGGTGGTGATATTGGGTCATGTGCTTTTTGCCTCCTTTCTTGAGAAGAATTAGGGCCACCATGTTGCACACTTCCTTGGGCACCATTCACAGTGTGTTTTATGTGAAGGTGCAAAGTCCATCTTCTTTAACTCCTTCTAGGAAGTAGGAACTCAAAGTGACCTTCCTGGCATCCTTCCTACCTGATCATCCTCCACCATGCCATCTCTTATCAATTTTCTTTTTCTCTGCTCAGGTAGTAGATTAGAAGTTTAGCAAATCAACTGGCTAAAAAGATGTCCAACTGTGGAACAATATGCCAGTATCCTCTCTTACAGATACCCCAACTGGAGCCCTGTGCTTATTTTGGCCCTAGGGAGAGGACAAAGACTCATCACTGCTGAATACTGCACTATCCATTAGGCTAACAATTACCATCTCTCTCCATCTCCTTCTTATATCTCTTGGGGAGGGTATGGATCAATTCCATCTTTTCTCAATAAGATTTGTGGGGACATGCATGCTCTAAGAAGGAAACACTATCAGGGAGGTTAACACATCTGCCATGGGGTCCTGCTGCTTAGAAGGAAGAGGGCTGAATCTAACTAGTCCTCTGTTTATAAGCATATATGAGAGTTCCCCAGGGGCTTCCTAGAAACATTAGGTGGAATTTCACCAGGATCTGGGATCCTGCATTAGAAGTTGAATTATCCATTCATTCATATACACATTGTGTATTCATTCAGCAAATATTTATTGAGCACTTGCCTTTTGTTAGGCAGTGGTCATTTCAGTCTGAACCAGTAAATGAGAAAGAAAGGGCAATCTTTTTGGCATGGCCCAAAGCCACTACCTACTTCAGGCCTTCCTCAGTTCCCTCCTTCATCTACAGGTATGGTGGATCACTCCCTTCTCTGAGCCCTGATGGTACACCATGTCCTTACCCCTACTGGAGATCTGGGACCGTTCACTTGCATCACTGAGTAACATTTTTGGCTACAAGTAGCAGAAAACCCATTCAGTAATGGCTGAAATAAAACAGATTCTTCTTATCTCACTTAAGAAGACTAGGAGCCAGAGGCTCCAGGGCCATTCAGAAGTCCAGTAAGATCATCAAGAGCCCAGTCCCTTCCTGCCTTTTGGCTCCTCTTTCCTAAGCTGTACATTTTTCATTTTCACACTTGTCATCTCAAGGTCATAAGGTCACATAGTAGTTAGGCATAAATCCTCATACTAATCTCCCAAAGAAGAAACAAGGGGTATGGGAAAACAACCCTGTCCTTCTGAAGCTCTCTTTTTTCTAGGAATTGAGGACCCCCAGCTGACTTCCCTTAGGTCTCTTTGGCCAGAACTGGGGCTGGAAACACTCACAAAGGGGAATGGAATTACCAGGGCCAGCTCAGACATATGATTACTTATCCCCTGGGGCTAGGAGAGGGATCTAGCCCTTACAACAAGCCAGGGAAAGGGTGGAGGGTAGGTAATGGCTGTTGGGCTATGAGGTCAGCCAACCTTAACCATCTATCATCCCCTTACTAGTCAGTCCTTTGGTGCATCTGCATCTCCAATGCCCAGGCCCTTCTTGCAGACACCCTAAGTGGAGTCTCCTCCTTTTTTCTCTCTCCCAAGAGGAATGCACTCCACAAGGAGTGCTTTAGTAGTCCATTTCTGCGGCTTATAACAAAATACCTGGAACTGCATAATTTGTAAGAAAACAAAATTTATTGTTTACAGTTCCTGAGGCTGGGAAGTCCAAAGTCCAGGGAACACATCTTGTGAGGATCTTTTTGGTAGTGGCTTTACATCAATGCAGGGGTCTCACATGACAGAAAATGGTGGATCAGAGAAAGAGTTCCTCATGTGCTCTCCTTTCAAAACCCCCAGAACCACACTCAGGACCATCATTAAACCATCAACTTAATCACCTCTTCAAGTTCCCACCTTTCAATTACCACAATAGGATTTCCCATCTTATTAACACTTGTCACAGTGGGGATCAACCCTCCAACACATTAAACTTTGGGGGGTCACAATTCAATCTACTGCAAGTGAACAGCACTCAATAAATGTTTTGTGAATAAAGAGTCCCTCCCTGCCAAAAAAAGTTTTGGTTTTACGGGAGGTGGGGGTGGAATTTGGAAGAAATGTATTTCATCGGCATATTGAATAAATACAGCCCATAGATCAAGAGTTCTTTGGGGGCCGGCCCGGTGGCGCACTGGATAAGTGCACCGTTTGGGAAGCGCGGTGGCGCTCCCNTTTGTTTTATAAAAAAGATGACCGGTAAGGGGATCTTAACCCTTGACTTGGTGTTGTCAGCACCACGCTCAGCCAGTGAGCGAACCGGCCATCCCCATGTGGGATCCGAACCCTCAGCGGGAGCACCGCCGTGCTCCCAAGCGGCGCACTGTAGCAGTGCGCCACCGGGCCGGCCCATTAGTGGAACAACTTAATTGAATGTTACCAGCTTCTATTGTTTTTTTTTTTGTTTGTTTTTTTTAAAAAAGATGACCGGTAAGGGGATCTTAACCCTTGACTTGGTGTTGTCAGCACCACGCTCAGCCAGTGAGCGAACCGGCCATCCCCATGTGGGATCCGAACCCAGGGCCTTGGTGTTATCAGCACCGCACTCTCCCGAGTGAGCCGCGGGCCGGCCCAGCTTCTATTGTTAACCTTGTTAAACAGTACTTAGCAAAAACCCCACCTGTGTTTTCTTCCTGTAACCTCCTGATCTAAAGAATAAATGTGGGAAGAGAACCCCAATTCGTAGCTAATTTCCCAAATGGAAGGAATGCCTCGCTCTTGAGGGTTCTGGGAGATTAATCCCTTTTTGAGGCTTCTTGCTGCTCAGAAGAGATGGGCTTTGAGTAATATTTGGCAGCTCCATCACCCAGGGGAAAAGGGGTGACAAATCCGTGGGAGGCAAAGCAACACCTCAGTGGCTGGTTTATAGTAAGTTATAACTAATATTTATTAAGCCCTAATGCATACTAAATGCTGGTTTAAGCACTTTCTAAGGTGCCTCTAATTGTATTAGTAGCTTAAGTGGCTTCTTTCTCCCTGAAACTTTACTTCACTTCTATAATTGAAATTTACCCTAGCTAATAATATGGAACCTAAGACTGTTTCCTGTTTGTTGTTCCAGGACATTAAGAAAAGGCATTGACTTAAATCATAATGTATCTAATCAGAAAAAAGCCATTGTTGCAAATGTAGTGCAAGAATTTTAGCTAGGCTGAACTGGAGAAATCATAAATGGGAAAACCAAGAGCGGAAGAGGCCTGTACATAGAGAGGCTGGCAGAGTCCTAGGTAGAAGGCTCTACTCTTCTGAGAGTCACTGTGTCCTGAGTTACCCAGGGCCTGGGCTTGGTGCTTGGGACTCATGGAAAAGTGGCCCAGGGCAGAGATCCAGCTCTGTGTTCAAAATTATCTTCCTGCAGTAGGGTTAGAGCACTATTCTGTTCAGGCAAGACCAGGAGGTGGTGTGGTGCTGACAGCAGTACATTAATGGTATCAGCAGTGCAACAATCTTGACCTAAGTGGAGGCACCAGCATGTTGTCATTTTCACCCCAAGAGGACTGAGGTATTTGAAGGTCTTCTCATTCTATGTTCACTCAACTGGAAATCAACAAAGCACATAACAAGGAGTGTAAGTGCACCCACCAAGAAGGAAAAATTCTTTCTTTTCCTAAATTCACATCTAGCTACCCAAAGCAAAGGGAAGACAATTAATACACATTTCTGGAAACTTATATAATCTAGGTACCAGGTGATTTAAATCCATTATTTTTATTTAACCTTTGTATTTGTATTGTCTCAAATTTGTAGATGGGGATACAGAGTTATTGGAATATTAAGTGGCTAAATAAAATACCGTACTAGGTGCAGACCTAGATTAAGCTGAAGTTTTCTGACTCAGAAACCTCTATATAAAAGTACCCTCTGGCCAGCCACAAAAAAAAAAAAAAAGCCCTACCATCACCATAATTACTTTGAAATAATAGCATTCTTTTATTTAAGACTTTCTAATTTGTCCCTATTGTCAATTGGGTTGTGTTCTACCTTCTCAGTTTATATAAGATTTGCTACCTTACCTACAAAATCTTATTTACAATTAACTTAACCA
>NW_007728190.1:111403-125261 GCF_000696425.1 Galeopterus variegatus | reverse complement strand
AAAAAAAAAAAAAAAAAAAAAAAAAAGAGTTCTTTGTCAGGAGCCCATGACTGGGTGATAGGAGGTTCCATGAACTCCTGAAATTGTATGGAACATTTTGCATCCATGTGCATATAGACTTGGGGTAGGGTGCGTCCTTGGTTTATATCACATCATGAAATGTTCTGCAACTCTCAAAAGACTAGGAAGCCCCACCTCAAATGACCTAGGACAAAGCTTTCTAATGACTGGGTGGTCAAAGCAGAACCAGCGTCCTACAGTGAATTGAATCCTGGTTGGGCTGAGCATGCAGAACACCTGATTCCCATGACTTCTCCCACAGCCATAGACTCCATTGGTTCTATTTTTAAGAGGCCAGTCCAAAGGGTGTTATTAGTCTCTGTCTCCCAGCGCAGTCTGGAACTGAATGGCCAGACTGAGATGGAGTCTCTCATACTGACTCACCGCTATCCTCCCCTGAGTAATTGCCTGTGGGCTCCATCACTCACTCTTGCCGACACACGGGAGCGGAAGGGCTGATTCTGAGTGAGTGGTTGTGTGGGAATGTGAATTCCTGGAGGGCAGGGGCCAAGGGAAGGAGCTGGGGTGGAGGTCGAGCAGGTGCCCACAGTCCAGATTCACCCCACCCTGGAAGGGGAAAAGGTGGTTTACTTATAGATGGGGGAGCCAGATGAGCTACCCCATCGGTGTTGAAATTCCGAGTAGCTCCTGCATTGCTGACAGCTTGTAGGTGAAGGTGGGGAAATGGGAAGAAGCCCCTCCCCTCCCTCCAGGGGTAGCTCCTTCCCACCTTTAGGATAGTGAGAAGGCTGCTGTTGAGTCTGGCTTGGGAGGAAAGCTGGTTGAAGGACAGCGCCCCACCCCCATAATTCAGAGTGTGTAAGACCAAGCCCAGGAGGGTTTGCACCTGGTTGTTTAGCCCTGGACTCATTATGTGATCTTAGGAAACTCATCTGGCCTCTCTGGTCCTCGGCTGCTTCCCTTAATTGAGAGGTACAGGGTTGCACCAGATAAGCGGTTTTACATGTTGCGTCCCAACAGCCTCTGATTCCACGAGGGTGACTCTGGAAAGACCACAGATGGGGAGGGTTCCAGTGAGGGGCTTTAGAGGCTAGGAGTCAAGGCATCTTTTTTTTTTTTTTTTTTTTTTTTTTTTTTTTTTTTTTTTTTTTTTTTTTTTTTTTTTTTTTTTTTTTTTTTTTTTTTTTTTTTTTTTTTTTTTCGTGACCGGCAACGGATCGCAACCCTCGGTGTTGCTCCCACACCTTGCTCAGCCAGTGAGCGGCCGGTCTGTATGTGGGATCCGAACCCTCAGCGGGAGCACCGCAGTGCTTCCCAAGCGGCGCACTGTAGCAGTGCGCCACCGGGCCGGCCCTAAGGCATCTTAAAGGACAAATGGGAGGCCCACCAAAAGAGGAAGGAGGACTTTTTGACCTCTGGACATTTCATGCTGCTGATTCTGCATCATGGCTGCCCTTTAGAATTGGAGAGCTTTGCAAAAATCAGGATTGCTTTCTCCAGATCAACTGACTCAGAATCTTTCAGTGGACGGAGACTGGAGCTCAGACTTTCAGAAAGCTCTCCAGGAAATTCTAAAGCCACAGGCACTGGAGAGCCAAGATTGAGCCAATCCAGTGTGCTGCTAACTGCCCCTCTCCCAGCTGCCACTCTGTCCACACTGGAAATGCCCATTCCAGGAGCCAGTCCCCCTTTCAAAAGGAAATACAATGCTCTCTGAAGCCAAGAATCTCTGAAAACAATGGGGTCCAGACTCAAACAAGCCCTCAGAGGGCCATCAATCTCTGGCTTCCTAGTAGTCCAAGAGCATTCGGCTCACACACATCTGTTGCTAGGCTCCTCTGAGAGGCATCATTTCCAGACTCTGAAGTCTATCAAGGTCCTGAGTGGAAATATCATCATCGTTTAGCTGGTGACAGACACAATACCACGAACAGTGTGCTTATTATCTCTGGGGGAAAACATTGAATGATTTCGAATACCCACGGAATGGCTCATGTGGCACACACAAATTCATTATCAGACTGGGCTGTGCTCCTCCCAGACATGCCTTTGACACATTTGTGTCTGCAGTTTGCGTTCCTGGATGGAGGGGTGGATGCACAGAGCAGGCGGCTGAGATGGGCTAGGGGAGGGGAGGCTTTGGAAATGGTCAGCTAGGAAAGAAATGATATGGGCTGGAATTGTTTAGTTACAATGACACAGTCCCAATCTAGGCAGTTTAAGGAAACTGGCATCATGGAAGAGCCCAGGTTACATCTGACTCAGTATCATAAGGAATCTATCTCCAGCTCCTAGTTCTGCTTTCCTCCATGAGGGCTTCCGTCTTGGCCAGGCCTTCCTGGTGGTGACAGAGATGGCCTCCAGTGGCTCCAGGCTGACTGATGGTCCACCAGCTTATCCACCCCAGGGAGAGAATCCCTCTGTGTCCTAGAAGATCCAGCAAAAGTCTCAGGGGGAATCTGAGCATCCCTGAGCAGAACGTAGTGGCTGGGCCTGGAGCTGGACAGTGAGGTCAGCCTCACTCAAACCCCATGAACCCACAGGATGGAGACAGCATCTTTGGGAAAGTTAGGGTGCTGTGACTAGAAGAAGGGGGCCAGATGCTGGGAAGGCTCTCAGAAGTTCTCCCTGGTCACTGAGGCAGGAATGGAAAGCACTTGCTCTGGTTTCTGTCATGTGCTGTGCTCACTTCTATTTTAGATTTTTCTAGATGGTTATTTCTTTCCCTGCCGGTCTTCCCTGCTGGTTACGTGCTCTCAGGGAGCAGGTCTGGCCTCTGTCATCTTAAACTCACAGCTCCAGGCCTACTGTACTAGGTGCTTGACAAATCTCAATAGAGTGATGTAAACAACACAGAACTAGGATTAGAGAATCCTGAGTTTTTGTCTGGATTCTGTTCCTACCTTGTGTGTGGCCCTTCAGCAACTGCTTTCTTCTCCTTGGGCCCCTTTCAATTGTACCAGATGAGGGGTTGGCAAACTTTTCCTGTAAAGGGCCAGACAGTGAGTGTTTTAAGTTTTGTTGGCCTCAAGGTCTCTGTCACAGCTACTCAGCTTTGCTGTTACATCACAAAAGCAGCCAAAGACAACATATGAATGAATGGACATAGCTGTGTTCCAATAAAACTGTATTTACAAAATAGGTGATGTCCCAGATTTGGCCATCTGGCCATAGTTTGCCAACCCTCTACTAGATGATTGTGCTTTTTAACTATTGCTACATGACAGGCCACTTGAGAATTTAGCATCTTAAAACAACAGCAATCATGTACTTTGCCCATGAATCTACAATTTGGGCAGGACTTACCAGGTATGCCCATCTCCACTGCAGGCAGCATTAGCTGGGGAGCTCAACTGTGGCAGGAGGATCTATGCCCAAGATGGCTCATCATGTGGTTGGCAAGTTGGTGCTGGCTGTCAGCTGGAAACTCATCTGGGGCAGTTGGCCAGGGGCTTAATATTTTTTCAGTGTGTTTCTCCACAGGGCTGCTTGGGCTTCCCCACAGTATGGTAGCTGTTTTCTAACAGTGAGTATTCCAAGAGATGTAAAGTGGAAGCTGTCAGTGTCTCAAAGCCTGGGTCCGAAAACTGGCACGGTGTCACTTCTATCACATGCTATTGGTTAAGCAGTCACAGACCCCACCCAGATTCAAGCAGAGGAGACACAGTTCCATAGGAGGAATGTTAAAGAATATGTAGCCATACTGTTATGAACTATAAGGGCTTTGCCAATTCAGATGTCCTATGGTTTGAAGACTCAACAATCTGGCCTTGACTTTCCAGGGAGCTCCTGGCTAATTCCCTAGACTGACTCTGTAAGACAGCATCACCCTAATCTGTACCTCAATCCATCAGGCCCTTGATCTCCATAGTGTCTCTGTGATCCATCCCTCCTCTCCATTCCCACCGCCACTGCACAGTGCAATTGCCCCTTAACTAGCCTCTTGGTTCCCAGTCTGTGAATGTACTCATATGCTTCCAAACTTATCCTCCTGAAGCATTTCTCTGCATAGTGCTCCCCACGTCAAAATCTTTAATGACTCCCTACTGTCCAGAAAATAAAACCACAGATGGGTTCCATCTCCTTTCCAGCCTTACTTTTAAATACTTCTTCCAAAACACCCTCCCTCGAACTTAAAAGTCACATCCTCTGCCTGAAATTTCTAATTCTCTCTCCCACCCTTCTTACTATTAAATATCTATCACCCAGCCTATTAGGGACAGCTCCCAAAAGCCCCCTTGATGCTTTTCCTAATTCTTAGACTCTAGTTGTATGGTTCTCATCCTATAGGGCAAAGCTTAGGCCAACTTTTATGTTACGCTTTGTTCTTTTCTTGTCCCCATATTGAATACAGATACCTTTTTCCTCTCTGTGACTTTGAATACAGGGTGCTTGGTAAGAGCCTGGTGAAATGAAGTCAACTGAATTACGGACCCCAACCTCCTTGCCTCCCCTCTTTGTTCCTTCCCCAGGATGGGCAGTCCCAGGAACGAGGGCTGCAACTTCCCTGGCCCAACCACACTGAGTTGGGAGAATGTGGCAGTGAGCCCTCCTCCTGTGCCTCTTGGGTCTGACTCCAGGATTCCAGCACAAGGAGCTTATCCTTCCAGGAAAGGCTTATGTATGCAAAGAAGTCCAATACCGCCTTGTCCCAGATCCCTTCCAGAGAAGACTGAAGACGTGCCTGCTCCGTTAGAAACCACACTTCCTTCTTGGCTTGGTTCATTTACACAGCTAAGTGGATTCTTGCTTCAAGTCTATGACTTAACACTTATACCTAACTCTGACCTGCTCTTTCCCAGCCCGGAACCCTCAGTGGCAACCCATGGTTCTCAGGATGATGTTCAAGCTCATTATGCTAACAACCTGAGACCTTTACAATCTGGCCCCTGCCTACCTGTCCAACTTCATTACGTCAAATCTTTCTCCTTGAATGAGCCTCCTCCCAACCCATTAGATCACATACTTCAGTCACTCTGCATTATTTGGAATCTCTGAAAAGACTGAGCCGCTTCAGTGCCCTGCAATCTTTCCTCTTTCTGTGCTCTTTCCTCCCTAGAGTGCCCTGTTTGCTTTGTCTAATTAAGACAGGCTTCTATGTCACCACCTCCGTGAAGCCTTTCCTCATTCTCCGTCTCCTCTCTCAACTGGTTAGGATGCCCTTACTGTATTCTCGTGGCCTCTAGTGCATCCCTTGGCCACAGCAACTATTATACCATGTTGATGGCATGGTTTTTATGTTTGTTCCTCACTAAACCATGATCTCTTAAAGGGCAGAGATTCGAGCTTTTTTCTCTTCTAATACCAATGCCTGGCACAGAGCCAAGCACTCAGTAAATGTTTATTGGATGGATAAATGGTTGCTTATTATTTTTAAGACATTTCTGAAAAATGTAATAAACTTTAAAAGTCAAATAATTTGATCTTTGTACCAGCCAATCACCAAAAAAAAACCAAAACAAAAGTCAAATAGCACACTGGTTTAAAAAAAAAAAAATGTAATAAACTTTAAAAGTCAAATAATTTGATCTTTGTACCAGCCAATCACCAAAAAAAACCAAAACAAAAGTCAAATAGCACACTGGTTTAAAAAAAAAAACAAAAAACAGTTATTATATATGTGATCACATACAATCAAGAGCTAATACATCTATACTACAAAGATCTTTTATAAAGCAATAAGAAAAAACATAACCTCCAAAGGACAATGGGAACACGTGAACAAAAAGAATAAACATAAATTCTCAATAAACATATGGGAAAAAGTCCAACAAAGCATTACAAGTTAGACATTATACCATTTTACACTTCATATTCGTAAAAATAAAGAGAAATGGCAATACTTGGTTTTACTGAGGGTGTGGGTAAAGGGACACTCTCATCCACTGCTGGTGACATAATCCTGAGCTCAATTTTACCATATGTTCTAAAAGCCTTTAGAATGTGCAGGCTCCCTTAACCACCTATTCTACCTCTAGAATTTTTATTGCCGGGAGTTCATCAGTAACACACGCACTTCACACACAGCTCTCATTAATTCCTCATTATTTTCTGATGGATCGTTCTGCCTCTAAGAAGAGACTAACATTATAGTCATAGGAGCTGATAATATCTTACCACTAACTTAGGGACAGGAGCAGAAAACTCTCTAGGTTGACAGTGGTTTCATTATTGGCTGCCAGCCTGTGGAAAGCTTTTCTGGAGCTGCTGTAATAAAGCTGGTCATAATTTATATAGAGTCAACAAGTTCAGCATCTGCTGTTCCATCTGGAAAAGACCCAGCAATTACTTGAAAGATCCATTTGGGAGGTGAATTCTGGCTTGCTAACTGAAAAGGGAAAGTACTTACTGAGCACCTTCAGCATGCCAAGAAGTTACTTACATGATCTCACTTCATCTCTTGTTGGGTTGCCATGATTATCCTCATATCACTGATGGAACATTAAGGTAGCAAAACTAGGATATGAACCGTGTCTACCTCACTCCAAAGCCCAGGGAATTGTCCACTGCAGCACAGCAGGCTAGTCCTTAACAACTTCACACTTGGATGTGTCATCGGTTCCTTAAGCAAAGGAGATCATTGTTTTTTTTTGGGGGGGGGGGGGGCTGTCCTTTTTGAGACCGGCCACACCACGCTCAGCCAGTGAGCGCTGTGAGCACACCGGTCAGGTCATCCCTATATAGGATCTGAACCCGCGGCGGGAGCGCTACTGCGCTCCCAGCGCCACACTCTCCCGAGTGCGCCACGGGCTCAGCCCTTAAGCAAAGGAGATTAAGCATAGCTATTCTAGTTGCTCTTCATTAAATGGCATTGAGTGAAATATTGTACAACACCCACATTCAGTAGCCTTAAATCTTTCCCCAGGGACATAATAACAATCTATTATTCAAATGAGAAAAAAACAAAAAACTGATTCCAAGCAGGCCAGAGTGGAACAGTGGTTGCTGAATGGATTCTCACTCTGGGTAATTTCCTCTAAATAAGTTCTCAATTAGGGTACCTGGGCATGTTGCAATAAGTTGGGAACAGACTGCACTGTCCTGGCAGCTTGGAAGTTCATCTTAAATGATTTCTTTTTGCATATGCTATAAAATAAACTCACAGACCTCATTGCCTTTACATCCACATCATAAGAAAATAATGATCATTTAGCCAATGCCTCCACGTACCCCCTTTCACCCCCGAGACACATATATTGGTTTTTCATGCCTTAGAGGAGTCCTGTGATGACTTTAGAGAACCTGAAAGACCATATTACATCAGACTAGTTAGAAACAACTCATTGGGTCTTTTGTTTTGTTGTTTTTCTTGAGATTGGTTCAATTGTCAGTCAAACTTTAAAAAGTATTTGGATTTGGTATGTTGGAGGTTTAAACAATACACATCCATGTAGTTCATTTTCGGTTTTTTGTTGGTTTGTTTTGCTTCCTTTAAATTCAAATACCTGCTTTCAAGGTAGGATGAAACAAAATAATGCACAGACATACACATGGCAATATAGCCAGAATATAATTTTAACCACTCATAACAATAATCAAGTCATACCATTCATATCTTTCCAAGATAATGATTTTTAAAAATCTAAAAATTATCTGAATATTTTAACATTAGCTGTCTCATTTTATCTTGTTGGTGTTTCTTCATGCCACCATTCTATAGATGGTGAATTTATTATAAAAACTAGTTGACTGACTTGAGGCTTGTTCATTGTTAAATCTAGGAGTTTCAGTCTTCTTGTGTGAGAAAATGCCTTTGAGTACTGGAGTCTGGGGCAGGCTACTTGGAGGGATTAAAATATTTCAAGGAATAAGATAAAGGGAGCAGTACAGTGGCTGTTAGAGTAGGAGAACATTTTACAGCATCATTAAATAAGACAGGTATCACCCTGATCCCTGGGAAGGAACCACACCCCCAATTATGTCCCTGTAATGGCAGAAGAAACTACCCCGTAACAGCATCTCAACGAAAGAACTGATGACAAATCTGACTTTAAGCTTCCAAAACCAATGAACTGTGTTTCCAAGCAGCTGACATGAACCGCTCCCTTTTTGCCAATAAAAGCTTTCTTTGACCCTTCCCTCACTGAATGCATTTGCGGTTTGCCATGGTGAGCATTCCAGATTATAGTCCTATTTTCTATTCCCAAGTAAACTCAACACATTTGGAGATATTTTTCTCTCCTGTATTTTTTTCTAGGTTAACAGCACACAAAATATTTACAATATTTATAGTTCACAGAATTCAGATTTATGTAAAGTGTGTCCTTGGAGTGCAGGGAGAGGTGTGCCCTGTGTTTGGTAGACACTTCGCTCAGTGTTCCAGCCAATGTACAGTATGGACTGGCATCTTTTCTTGGTTATAGCAAAAACAATTTTACATAATGATGCAAACTTTGCACCACACATGTAAAGACAGTCCAGTGGTCAGAATATGCTGAAATAGTCAGGAGAAGTGACAGGGCAGAGATCCCTTTTCACCCCTAACTTCGCATATGACAGAACCATTGTTCTAAGAGTGAGTTTAGTGCCCCTGTTATTCAGAGACCACCAGATTGGGAAGGGACCTCAGATGTCATCAGCTCCAGCTTCCACCCTGTGCAGGGGTCCCTTTTGCATAGCAGCCATCTGTCCTCTGCTAGGACCTTTCTTACTTTTTTTTTTATTATTTTTATTTTGTCAATATACAATGTAGTTGATTATTGTGTCCCATCACCGAAACTTTTTTATTATTTTTATTTTGTCAATATACAATGTAGTTGATTATTGTGTCCCATCACCGAAACTTTTTTATTATTTTTATTTTGTCAATATACAATGTAGTTGATTATTGTGTCCCATCACCGAAACTTTTTTATTATTTTTATTTTGTCAATATACAATGTAGTTGATTATTGTGTCCCATCACCGAAACCTCCCTCGCTCCTCCCTCTCCCCCCTCCCACCCAAGGGACCTTTCTTATAATAGAAAGTCCTCCACCCCCACTCCAGTAACCCAGGTGGTGTCTGTGTGTGTGTGTGTGTGTGTGCACACGTGTGTGTGAATGAATAATTCTGACTGTACACAGTTCATGCTTATCTTGAACAAAGCCGTCAGATGTTCATTCCGTTATGACCTGAATGATATCAAGAATTCAAAGCAACCTCCTTTCCCCACCAAGGATGACTTTGAAGGCAATATCAACTACATAGGTTTTTCAAGCCTCATACACAACATCAGTTGCCTCATCAGAAAAAAAGGGAAAGGGGGTGTGAAAATACTTAGCTCACTGAATTGTTGTAAAGAGATGAGAGGGAAGAAAGGGCTCTGCTACTGTAAAGGATGCTGGTCTATTTGTCTCCATTCGGAGTGCATGTTTCTTTAAACCAAGCAGGGGCTGCCTTCCAAGTGCCCAGCAAGCTCTTGCTTTCACAGAGATGTGTTGGCAATTACTCAGAGTTCTGTTCTCTTCTGGACATTTACAAATTGATTTGTTCCCATGTTTCCAGGTATAGAAGGTAAGCAGCTGTGTAATGGTGCCCGGGTGAGGACTGGGTGTCCAGGGTGGGCTTTATTTCTGCAGGAAGAGTTGTGGCATGAGGAGGAGGTGTTCAGAGCCCGGTGGAAGAGCAGAAGCTGTGTGCTGGTGTCCACAGACTTCAAATAAACAGCAAAAACTCAGAGGGCAGGATGGAAAGAGCACTGGATTTGGAGTGAAACAGACATGGTGTGAATTTCAGCTCTGTCTCTTACCAGCTGTGTGACCTTGGAGAGGTCACATCATCCCTTTGATTTGCACCCTTTCAACTATAAAATGGGAATAATACTATCTACCTTGCAGTATGAAGTACTGCTTGAGTGTTCAGCATCTGGAGCCAAACTACTGTTTATTAGACGTGTGACCTTAGGAAATTTGTTTTTGTTTGTTTTTGTTCCTTTTAATTTTTGTAGGATTTTAATTTTGATTTTGAGGTAGGATTGACAAAGAATAAACTACACGTGTTCAAAGTGTACAATTGTATGAGTTTTGACATATGTAAACACTTGTGAAACCATCACCACAACTAAGATAATGAACATATCCATCACCTCCAAAAGTTTTCTCATGTCCCTCCCACACCCTCCTGGTTCCCCTCATCCCCAGATGCTTTCTGTCACAATAGATGAGTCTGCATTTTCTAGAAATTTATATAAATGGAATTATACAGTTTGTGCTCTTTTTGGACTAGTTTCTTTCACACAGCAGCATAATTTATTTTGAAATCCTCCCATGTTGTTATGCATGTCAACAGTTCATTCCTTCTTACAGCTGAGTAATATTCCACTGTATGGATATACTGCAATATGTTTATCTGTTCACTTGTTGATTGGCATTTGAACTACATCCAGCTTTTGACTATTACAAATAATACTTCTATGACCATTCATGTATAAGTGGTTATATGAACATATGCTTTTATTTCTCTTGGGGAAATATCTAGAATTAGAATGGCTGGGTCATATTGTATGTGTGTGTTTAACTTTTTAAGATCTGCCAAACTGTTTTCCAATGTGGTTGCACCATTTTTACATCCCACCAGAAATGCAAGAGAGTTCGGATTCCACCACATTCTCACCACCTCTTGATATGTGTCTTAGTCTGTTCAGGCTACTATAACTACCATAGACTGGGTAGCTTATAAACAATAGAAACTTATTTCTTACAGTTCTGGAAGCAGGGAAGTCCAAGATCAAAGCACCAGCAAATTCAGTGTCTGGTGAGGGTTCCCTTTCTGGGTCGTAGATGGTATCTTCTAACTGTGTCCTCACTTGGCAGAAAGGACAAAGGAGCTTTCTGGGGCCTCTTTAATAAGGGCATTGATTCCACTTCTGAAGATGGAGCCCTCATGATCTAATTACCTTTCAAAGGCCCCACTTCCTAATACCATCACATTTATGATTAGGTTTTCAACATATGAATTTTGGGGGAACACAAACATTCAGACCATAGCAATATAGTCAGTACTTTAGTCTGTTTTGTGATGCTATAACAGAATACCTGAAACCAAGTAATTTATAAAGAATGGAAATCTATTTCTCATAGTTCTGGAGGCTGGGAATTCCAAGATCATGGTGCCAGCAGGTCCAGTTGTCTGGTGAGGGCTACATCCTCCAGAGGGGTGGAATGCTGTGTCCTCACATGGTGGAAGGCAGAGGGGCAAGCTAGCTGAACGTGGTGTGAACCCTCTTTATAAGGGCCTTAATTCCATCCATGAGGGTGGAGTCCTAATCACCTCTCATGGCCCAATTACCTCTCAAAAGCCTTATCTCCTAATATCACCACATCAGTCATTAAGTTTCAACACCTGGATTTCGGAGGGGACACATTCAAACCATAACAATCAGTATTTTTAATTTTAGACATTGTACTGGGTGTGTAGTAGTATCTCATTTTAGTTTTAATTAACACTTCCCTAATGGCTAATGATGTTGAGCATATTTGCATGTGGGCATTTGCCATCTGTGTTTCCTTTTTTAGTGAAGTAGCTGTTCAAATCCTTTGCTCACTTTAAAAATTGTAGTTTTAATTTTCTTATTGAAAGTTCTTCATCTATTCTGACTACAGCTCCTTTATCAGATATGCAATTTGCAAATATTTTCTAGTCTGTGGCTTATTTTTCCATTCTTTAAAGGTGTCTTTCAAAGAGCAGGAGTTCTACATTTTTATGAAGACCAATTTATCAATTTGTTTTTTATAGATTGTGCATTTGGTGTTGTAGCTAAGAAATCTTTCCTAGCCCAAGGTAAGTGTATTAGTTTCCTAGGGCTACTGTGATAAAATACCAAAAGCTAAGTGGCTTAAAACAATAGAAATTAACTTTCTCACAGTCCTGGGGGCTCTGAAAGAGAACCTGCTCCATAACTCTCTCCTAGCTTCTGGTGATTATTAGCAATCCTTGGATTAGAGACCCATCTAATCTCTGTCTCTGTCTTCACATGTTCTCCCTGTGTCTCTGTGTCTCTTCTTTTTTTTTTTTTCCTTTTTGTCTTTTTTCGTGTCCAGCAACGGATCGCAACCCTCAGTGTCGCGCCCGTACCGGACCGGGACCGGCAACGGGATCGCAACCCTCGGTGTTGCTCCCACATCTCGCTCAGCCAGTGAGCGGGAACCGGTCTGTATGTGGGATCCGAACCCTCGGCGGGAGCGCCACCACGCTCCCAAGCGGCGCACTGTAGCAGTGCGCCACCAGGTCGGCCCTCTGTGTCTCTTCTTAAAAGGACACCAGTTGTTGGATTAAGGGCCCACTCTACTCTAGTATGACCTCATCTCAATTTAACTATTTATTTATTTGGGGTGGGGCAGCTGGCTGGTATGGGAATCTGAACCCATGACCTTGGCATTATAAGGCTGTGCTCTAACCAACTAAGCAAATTGGCCAGCCCTTAATTTAACTGATTATATCTGCAATGGTTCTATTTTAAATAAAGTCACATTTTGAGGTTCTGAAAAGAACATGATTTAGCGCAGGGGGAAAGGTGGAAACTACTCAACCCAGTATGGTAAGTAACAAAGATGTTCTCCTACGTTTTCTTCTAGAAGTTTCATAGTTTTAGGTTTTACATTTAGGTCTATAGTTCATTTTGAGTTAATTTTGGTATAATGTATGAAGTATGGATCAAAGTTCAATGTATACTAAATTTTTCCAGGAACAGTTGTTGAAAAGACTATCTATCCTTTTTCTGCCAAATTGCCTTCGCACCTTCATCAAAAATCAACCATGTACATGTGGATCAATTTCAGGGCTTTCTGTTTCATTTGTCTGTCTTTATACCAGTACCACTCTGTTTTGACTACGAACAGTTGTTGAAAAGACTATCTATCCTTTTTCTGCCAAATTGCCTTCGCACCTTCATCAAAACTCAACCATGTACATGTGGATCAATTTCAGGGCTTTCTGTTTCATTCGTCTGTCTTTATACCAGTACCACTCTGTTTTGACTACGAGAGCTTCATAAGTCTTGAAGTCTAATAGTGTAAGTTCTCTTTGTCCTTTATTTTTAAAATTGTTTTGCTATTTTAAGTCCTTTGCATTTCCATATAAACTTTAGAGTCAGCTTGTCAATTTGTACCAAAAAAAACTATGGGACTTTGAGTAGGATTGAGCTGAATCTGTAGATGAATCTTGGGGGAAATCGACAAGTTGTTAATAATTTTTCTGATTCATGAACATGGTACAGCTTTCTATTTTTTTAAGTGTTTAGTTTCTTTCAGCAGTGTTTTCAGTGCGTAAGCCCTACATATATTTTTGGTCAGATTTATCTTTAGTTTTTACACTTGTGATATTGTGGTGGCAATTTTAAAAATTCAATTTCTCATAGCTCATTGCTAATATATAGAAATATCATTGATTATTATATATTGATCTTATATCCTACAACCTTGATAAACTCATTTATTAGTTCTATAGCTTTTTTATAGATTCCCTGGGATTTTCTACTTAGACAACTATGGATTCTGTCAATAAAGACAGTTTTAATTCTTCCTTTCCAATATGATCCCCTATGATTATCATTAGTTTTATTGCACTGACTAGAACAATGTTAAGCAGAAGTGATGAAAATCAACATCCTTGCCTTATTTGTCATATTAGAAGAAAAAAAAATCATCCATCATTGACTATGATCTGTGCTGAAGGTTTTTTACAGATGCCCTTTATCAGGTTGAGGACATTCTCATCTATTCCTAATCCTCTGAGATTTCTTTTTATCAGAAATGGATGTTAGATTTTGTCAATTTTTTTGTGTGTGTTAATTGAGATGATAATATGGTTTTTCTTTTTTATTCTATTAATTTGGTGAATTACACTAATTTTTTTTTTT
>NW_007728190.1:109211-111142 GCF_000696425.1 Galeopterus variegatus | reverse complement strand
TTTTTTTTTTTTTTTTTTTTTGACTGGTAAGGGGATTGCAACCCTCAGCACAGTATTGTCTGTGCCACACTCAGCCAGGGAGTGCACCAGCCATCCCCATATAGGATCCGAACCCGCAGCCTTGGCGCTACCAGCACCGCACTCTCCCGAATGAGCCATGGGGCCGGCCCATATGATGCATTTTTATCTCTGACATTGTAGTTTTCATCTCTAGAGTTCAATTTGGTTGTTGTTTTGTAAAATTCCTTCCATATATCTACTTAACATGTTTCGTCTTTCCTCTAGCTTCTAGAACATATAGAATAAAGTTATAATGACTGTTTTAAAATCCTTAGATATTAATTCTATTATCTATGCCATTTCTGGGTCAAGGTTGATTGATTTGTCTCCTTAGTTTCCTGCCTTTGCATGTATGGTCTTTTTTTATTGATGCCGGATACTGTAAATTTTACTTTGCTGTGTGCTGGACACTGTTGTATTAAATAAATAAATTTGAATAAAGACTATTTTAATTTAGTATATTCTATGGTCTGAATGTTTATGTCCCCCTGAAATTCATATGTTGAAATTCATATCAAGGTGATAGTATTGGGATGTGGGGACTTGGGAGGTTATCAGGTCATGGGACAGAACCCTCATAAGTGGTATTAGTGCCCTTATAAAAGAGATTCCAGGGAGCTAGCTAGCTCCTTCCACCATGTGAGGAAACAGCAAGAAGGTGCCATCTATGAACCAGAAACCTCATCAGACACCAAATCTGCTGGTGCCTTGATCTTGGATTTCCCAGCTTCTAGAACTGTGAGAAATAAATTTCTATTGTTTATAAGCTACCATGTTTATGATATTTTGTTACAGCAGTTGGAACAGACTAAGACAGTACACTTATAACCAGAAATGATAAAACGTATAGCTTCTTCACTTTTTACACATTTAGCCCATTTCACTTAAACATTTTATTTGTTCAGGTCACAGTTTAAATTTTTNTTTCTTTTTATCAGAAATGGATGTTAGATTTTGTCAATTTTTTTGTGTGTGTTAATTGAGATGATAATATGGTTTTTCTTTTTTATTCTATTAATTTGGTGAATTACACTAATTTTTTTTTTTAGTGTTAAACCAATCTTGCATTCCTGTGATAAACTCCACTTCATCGTGATGTATTTATCATTTCTGAAATGGATGGATTCAGTTTACTAAAATTTCATTAAGAGTTTTTGCATCTATGTTCCTGACACATATTGATCTGTAGTTTTCCTTTCCTGTAATGTTTCTGAGACATTTTTTCTTTTTTAATACAGGCATTAATACTATAAATTCCCCCTACTTGATAGCCATCCTAGTGGGTGGAGAACGGTATCTCATTGTGGTTTTGGAATTACATGTATGCTTTGCCATTTAAGTGTCCTAATGCTCTGTGATGTTTAAAAGTATTTCTTCTGTGTTTAATTTTGGATAGTTTCTATTGCTAGTTCATCAAGATCACTAGTCTTCTCTGATGCCTAATCTGCCAAGAGTCCCATATGATGCCTTTTTTTTTTTTTTTTTTTTTTTTGACTGGTAAGAGGATTGCAACCCTCAGCACAGTATTGTCTGTGCCACACTCAGCCAGGGAGTGCACCGGCCATCCCCATATAGGATCCAAACCCGCAGCCTTGGCGCTACCAGCACCGCACTCTCCCGAATGAGCGATGGGGCCGGCCCATATGATGCATTTTTATCTCTGACATTGTAGTTTTCATCTCTAGAATTCAATTTGGTTGTTGTTTTGTAAAATTCCTTCCATATATCTACTTAACACGTTTCGTCTTTCCTCTAGCTTCTAGAACATATAGAATAAAGTTATAATGACTGTTTTAAAATCCTTAGATACTAATTCTATTATCTATGCCATTTCTGGGTCAAGGTTGATTGATTTGTCTCCTTAGTTTCCT
>NW_007728190.1:108027-108277 GCF_000696425.1 Galeopterus variegatus | reverse complement strand
TTCTTTCCCTGGCCTCAGGTGGTTTCCTCATATACATGCACTGATCAGTAAACTGAATACTTGTGAGTGACCTTTTGCAGAGCTCTCCCTCTGGCAAGCTCTCTGCTCTCTGGCACTCTGCCCTACAAACTCTAGCCACCTTGATTTCCTTGGACACCCAGTTCCAAATCCTCAACTTGTGACGTATGCTGGCTTTTCCTGGGTTCCCCATATCTGCAGTGTGGACTGGAAACTTTCTCCAGTCTTTACT
>NW_007728190.1:105135-107044 GCF_000696425.1 Galeopterus variegatus | reverse complement strand
TCCTTCACTGACCCATGTCCAATGTCTTGAGAACTGCTGGTTTGTTTTTCAGTCATTTCAAAGTGGAGAGTATATATGGTCTGTGTTACTCTAGTTTGGCCAAAAGTAGAAGCCAGGAAAGTTATTTAAATCCTCTATGATTCAATGTTCTAACCTACAAAATGAGAACAGTAATAGTGCCTAATACCACACAGAGAGAGCTGTTGCAAGGATTAAATAAGTTAATACTTGTAAAGCCCTTAGCATCTAGGATATGGCAATTACTAAATAAGTAGAAGCCATTATTGTTGTTGCTGTTGTTGTGATCATTATTATTGTCAGTGATAACAGGATCTATGGATGGCTTACTGGGACTCCTGAATTTTCAGATCCCAGCACAGTACTTGACATTTCACTGGTGTTCAATACTTTTACCTATCCACCACCCTTGCAGCAGATAGTCACTTGTCTTTGTACTTTGGAGCAGGCTAGGAATGACCTTTTAGATCTTTAACAGCCATAATTTCTATGCCTTGGAGATCTAATTGATATTCTCATTGAGCAAATTAGCACTTGCAGCAAACATATTTCACTCCAGATTTATTATGCTCCCTAAATTAATTTAACAAGGGTATTCTGAAGAGCAAACCAGAGTTTAATTTATATGAATCTGGAGGTTGGTCTCTGAGTTAGCTGGAAGGATTTAGGGCAGGAATTCTTCTTTAGGCTAACCATATGGGCAAATAGGATAGAGAACTCAGTTCTCTAAAAAAAGGAAAGAAACCTATTTGGGATATGCACTTGGAAAGAAAGAAATAGTGGCCCCAGCACCTCAGTCCCCTTAATGTCCTATTCTTGCCTTCAGACATCTTCCCCCGTGTGGATGTGGTTGGATCAGATGTGATGTTCATAACTTTTTGTGGTCAAGACATCTGGTTGGGTCCTCCTGGAGGCATGAGGAAAGCCAGCAGTTTGAGGCAGGTCACAATATGTCACCTAAACAGGTAGGATATGCTCCATGGCAGCCTCAGATGAAGTCTACATTTCAGTTTTCTCATAAGACCTCTCCTTCCCCGCTACATCACCAACAGAGATGGGCTCTGTTTCTCACTGGTCCACCTCAGCCCAGATGGCACAAGCACTTATGTCTCATATTAATGCCACCAACACTCTCATTAGGAGCAGGAGCCCACTCATATTTATTGAACTGCTTTATCTCGCCTATGAAAAGTAGTGTTATTGCCACGAAGAACTAAAATTCTAATGCTCGAATCAGCAGCAACCACTTGGTACACTGGTTTCTCATAATGGTACTTGCAGTTAATTAACAAACTGGCATTTGCTCTTTTTTATCTCTGAATCAAGATAACCACAAACATAATTTTCTCTAATATCTATACACTAAAAAGGACTAAGTGTGGTCTTGAAGGGTGTATTATGGTCGATGGAATATGAAAGAATTCATGAAGGTCAAGGAACACATCTGCATTTAAACCTAAGGCCATAATTTAGGGCTGGCAATGATTTTTTTATTCAACAGTTATTAAGAAAATGTCTAAAATAATCTATTCTTAGGGAGCTGCAATTCAATAGGGGATATAAAACAGGGTGTAAATAATTAGAACTCATGATAGAAAATGCTTCAGGCTAGGAAGTGGTACTGCATAGCAGTTTTTAGAACTTTGGAGTCAGACGTGAGGTTGCCTATTGGTTTTTTTCCCCCTCTATCTACAGCTTTTACTTATTTTATTTTATTTTATTTTTTTGAAAAATATTTACTTGTACATATTTGTGGGGTGCAGTGTGTTGTTTCAATACATGCATAAACTGCACAATGATTCACTTAGGGTAGACAGCATAGTTTTGTACCCATTAGTCCACCATTTTTCCTCCATACCTCTTCCCACCCCCCAACCCCCCAACCCCCCCC
>NW_007728190.1:103386-104742 GCF_000696425.1 Galeopterus variegatus | reverse complement strand
ATAATAGGATATCCTTTTTTTAATAGCTGAGTAGTATTCCATTGTGTATATGTACCACAGGGTTTTTTTTATCCATTCATCCACTGATGTACACTTAGGTTGATTCCATCTCTTGGCTATTGTGAATAGTGCTGCCTTGATTCCATCTCTTGGCTATTGTGAATAGTGCTGCGATGAATATGGGAGTGTCTTTTTGATACATTAATTTCATTTCCTTTGGGTGTATACCCAGTAGTAAGATGGCTGGGCTGTAGTGCAGATCTACTTTTAGTTCTTTGAGGAATCTTCTTACTGTTTTCCACAATGCTTGCACCAATTTACCTCCCACCAGCAATGGAGGAGATTCCTTTTTCTCCACATCCTCGCCAGCATTTGCTATTTTTTTCCTCTTATTGATAATAGCTATTCTAACTGAATGAGACCATATCTCATTGTGGTTTCAATTTCCATCTCCCTGATGATTAGTAATGTTGAGCATTTTTTCTGGTGCCTGTTGGACATTTGTATGTCTTCTTTTGAGAAATGTCCATGCAGGTCCTTTGTCCATTTTTTTTTTTTTTTTTAAAGATGACCGGTAAGGGGATCTTAACCCTTGGCTTGGTGTTGTCAGCACCACGCTCAGCCAGTGAACTAACCAGCCATCCCTATATAGGATCCGAACCCATGGCCTTGAGTTACCAGCACCGCACTCTACCAAGTGAGCCACGGGCCGGCCCTCTTTGTCCATTTTTTAATTGTTGTTTGTTTGTTTGTTTGTTTAATTGTTGAGTCATTTAAGTTTCTTATGTATTCTGAATATTAGCCCCTGGTCTGATGTGTAGTTTTTAACTACTTTCTCCCATTTTGTAGGTTGTCTCTTCTCTTTGTTGACAGTGTCCCTTGCCGTACCAAAGCTTTTTAATTTGTTTAGTCTCATTTATGTATTTTTGCTTTAATTGCCTGTGTCTTTGAAGTCTCACTCTAAAAAGCTCTGTCCACTCCCATTTTGTATAGCATTTCCCACATGTTTTCTTCTAGCTATTTCGTTTCAGGTCTAAAATTTAGGTCTTTGATCCATTTTGATTCTTGTGTATGGTGAGACACAGGGGTCTAGTTTCAATCTTCTCCATGTGGATGTCCAGTTTTCCCAGCACTGTTTGTTGAAAAGGCTGTCCTTTCCCCATTGTATATTTTTGGCACCTTTGTTGAAAATCAGTTGGCTGTAAGTGTGTAGGTGTATTTCGGGGCTCTCTATTCTATTTCATTGGTCAATTTGCCTGTTTTTATGCCAGTACCATGCTATTTTAGTTACTAGAATTTATAGTATATTTTGAAGTCAGGAAGTGTGATGCCTCCAACTTTGTTCTTTTTGTTCAA
>NW_007728190.1:96823-102203 GCF_000696425.1 Galeopterus variegatus | reverse complement strand
CAAGAAATCATTTTAGACTAATAACAACTTAACTTTGATATCTAAGAAAAAAGAAAAAAAAAAAAAAAAACCAAAGCTAACTCTATGCTTTGGTGTCATTCCCACTTTTCTTTTTGATAATTTGTTGTTTTGAGATACACCTTTTAATATTGCCTTTCTCTTATACGGTTATTTTATATGTTGGTGTTTTGTTGGGTTTGTCCTTTAGTCTTCATATTAAGGATGTAAGTGGTTTGTTTATTCTCACTGTTACGACATTGGAGTATTCTGAGTTTGTCTGTGAATTTAGTTTACTAATGAATTACGTACTTTCAAATGTTTTCTTGCTGCCCCTTAATGTCATCTTTCAGACTGAAGGACTTCCTTTAGCATTTCTTGTAAAGCAGGTCTAGTGTTGATGAACTCCCTTAGCTTTTGTTTATCTGGGAAAGACTTTATTTCTCCTTCATATTGGAAGGTTAGTTTTGCTTGATACAAAACTCTTGGCTGACAGTCCTGTTCCCACTGTCAACCCTCTGCAGAGAGGACGACTGAAGTCCATCCGTGGGTATAACCCACTGAAAAATCTTCTGTGGCTCCCTATACTACTTCCTTCCTACTATAGATTCAGTCTCCCCTTCTTCCTTTCTAACAGAGTCTTAATGTTACTTGAGGCAGCAAAGAACTCAGTTAAAAATCTTACTTTCCAGACTCCCATACAGCTTTAGGAGCAGTTTCTGGTCAGCAAGATGTAAGCAGAGTCTGAGGGGCTAACTAGATCCCAAGTCACTCTTGTGTATTCTACTCTGTAATGCTGGGCCTCCTTTGCCAGCTCTTCCCTTTGGTTTTGCCATTAGTGAGCACTGGGGGAGACTGCAAGGCTGGGAGCTGCGGACCATGTCAGCGAGCCCAAAGCAACACCCCTCCTCCTGGCACTAACAGTGGGTTCCGGGTCTTCTTGCCCTCCTAAATCCAGCCTCATTGCACCTGTGCCAGCTGAGCAAGGTCCCCTCTTCAGAGTCTGGATACCAGCTCTGTGGATTTGGTGCCACCTCCAAGCGGCTAGCTCCGATAACCCCAACTTCTTCCCTCTGTTTCTCCAGATCTAGGGATGCTTAGAGGTGGTCTTTGCTTTCTGCAGTCAACACTCTCACTGTTACCTCACTGTTCTTTCGACTTTTCAGTCCACCAGTCCTTGTTAACACAATTCCCTGCACTGTATTAAATCATCTTTGTTAAAGTAACAGCATGGTTTCTGTTTTCCTCACTCTCATGTCCCAGATGGGAGCTCCTGTAGGAGGCTGGATCCTGGAGTAATGGTGTAGGGCAGAGTCTGGGCCAACCTGCAATGACATGTGGTCTGAGCAAGCAATAAATGTTTGTTTAGTGCTGTGACCCACCAAGATTTCTGGGATCCTTTTTTTTTATGTGACATCATCTAGCCTTTTTTTTTGGCTGCTTCCCAGTATGGAGAACTGAACCCTTGACCTTGTTCTTACAAAGCTGTGCTCTAACCAACTTAGCTAACTGACCAGCCGCATCTAGCCTATCTTGACTAATTCAGAAGTGGTGTGTGACTGTGGTCTCACATCCTCCAGCTGGGGCTGTAAGAAGAGGATTCCCTCACCATGCCAGTGGGCAGAGCTTTACCCATCGCAAGCCACATTCTGACAGTTTTATGAATGCTCCAAAGTCTGCACTGATCTGGCTACATTTGAAGTTGAGTAAAAAGAGGAAAAACCTGGGGTTTAGGTGTGAAAATTTTTTAGTATATAGAGAGTTCTTATAAGTAAACAAGAAAAAGAAAAACACCCTTGTAGAAAAATGGACGAAGACACATATTAAAAAATGCTCAATTTTGCCAGCAATCAAAAAACAAATATTAAAGTAATGTAATACCATTACTATGGACTGAATTCTGTCCTACTCACCATTAAAAAAAAAAAAAAGATACGTTGAAATCCTAACCTCTAACACCTCAGAATGTGACCTTATTTGGAAATAGAGTCATTGCACATGTAATTAGTTAAGATGAGGTCATACTGGAGTTGGATGGGCCCCTAATCCTATACAGTAGGTGTCCTTAT
Source organism: Galeopterus variegatus (assembly GCF_000696425.1). Taxonomy (NCBI): domain Eukaryota; kingdom Metazoa; phylum Chordata; class Mammalia; order Dermoptera; family Cynocephalidae; genus Galeopterus; species Galeopterus variegatus. The sequence continues at coordinate 100,137 of NW_007728190.1, read as the reverse complement.
AGAAGATGGCTACATGATGACAGACATGCAGGGAGAATGCCATGTGACGACCAAGGCAGAGACTGGAGGTATGCAGCTGCAAGCCATGAAGTGACAAAGATTGCCAGCAAACCACCAGAAGCAAGGAAGAGGCAAGGAAGGATTTCTCTACAGGCTTCAGAGCGAGCATGGTCCTGCCAACACCTTCATTTAGGACTTGCAACCTCCAGAACTGTGAATAAATTTCTGTTATTTTCAGTGCACAATTTGCCGTGCTTTGTTACAGCAGTCCTAGGAAACTTACACATTCATTTTTTTACTTTTCACATTGGAAAAGAGTAAAAAGAATATATTCCCCAGGGCTCAGCAGAATGATCATAAGGGGTGGGTAATTGGCGCTCTTATAACTGCTGTTGGGAGTCTGTACTTATATATTCTTTTTGATGGGTAAATTGGTGAAATGTATCAATAATAGTCTTAAAAAGAGAATATACCTCTTGACCCAGCAATTATGTTTCTATTCATTTATCTGAAGCACCAAGAAGAAAGAAAGATTGTTTGTTATAGCTTTGTTAACAATAGGGGAAAGGTAAAAATAACCTAAGTGTACAATAATAGGAAATTTCTTAAATAAATCATGGCACACTCTATGCAGTCATTAAGAATGATGATGTAGACTTACACATATTGCTATAGAAAGCAATTTACAACACATTATTGGAATGGTAGAGAAACTCAAATTATAATGTATTTAATCCTGTTTTTGTAGAGAGAGAGAGAGAGATTTATATGTATACGTATGCAAAGAAAAATGTCTTTGGGGCTTAGTAAAGTACTTGGCAATTGATAAACACCCAATAAACATTTACTGAATAAACAAATGAATCATTAGACAAATATAAGGAATAAACCAAAGTGTTTACATTAGCTTAGGTGGCTGGTGAAATTATGGATGATCTTTTTAGACAACGGTACTTGGCAATTGATAAACACCCAATAAACATTTACTGAATAAACAAATGAATCATTAGACGAATATAAGGAATAAACCAAAGTGTTTACATTAGCTTAGGTGGCTGGTGAAATTATGGATGATCTTTTTAGACAATATGTTTTTATTCTTTTAGAATTACATCTATTTTCTAATTTTGACACAATAAACATGCATTACTTCTATAAAAGAAAAAAGAAGGAAACTTGGGTTTCTTTTCAATTCTCCCATCAGCTTATCTTCTGAACTTGGACTCCCCCTAATCCCCACCCCCGCCATCCTTCGAGAAATGGGGGGTCAACTAGATGACCTCTAGTCCCTTCCCCAGTGTCCTACTAGAGGAGGGGGATGGGTAGGAAACAGGAATGAAATGGACCCAGGAACAGAAAGATTCCCCAGGAGCCCAGTTCAAGTATGTAGGTGAGGGAGCCACTGTGCCTAAGTCCTGGCGGGGCCCCAAAGCCCAACGGGAGGCACACTCAGAGCTGCCTGAACACTGTTAGCTTAACTGGGCCTGAAGCCACATCACATCTGAATCCTGGTATGTTAAAAGCTGACAAAGAAACAAAGTAAACAACAACAAAGAAATAACTAGAAGTTACACAAGCAGATGTTAGCTTAAAAGGCCCCTAAAGACTGACTCTTGCTGGCTGTAAAACCCTAAGGCTTAGTGCAGCCACTATCGAAAACAGTCCAGCAGTTCCCCCAAAAGTTAAACCTAGAGGTATCATATGACTCAGCTGTTCTACTCCTAGGCATATACCCAAGAGAAATGAAAACATATGTCCACATGAAAACTTGTACATTATTCATAATTGCCAAAGGTAAAAACAACTCAAATGTCCATCAGCTGATGAGTGCATAAACCAAATGTGGTATAGACATGTGATGGAATATTATTCAGCCATAAAAAGGAATGATGTACTGATACAACATGGATAAACCTTGAAAATACTATGCTAAGTCACAAAGGTCACATATTGGATGATTCCATTTATATGAAAGTCCACCATAAACAAATTTCTGGAGACAGAAAGTAGATTAGTGGCTTCTTAGGGCTAAGGGGGATTGTGGAATGGGGGAGTCGATGGCTGAAGGGTATGGGGTTTCTTTTGGGGATAAGTAAATGTTCTAAAATTGATTGTGGTAATGATTGCACAATTCTATGAATATATTTTGAAATCACTGAATTGTATGTTTTAAGTGGGCAAATATGATACGTGAATAATACTTCAATTACAAAAGAAAAGAAAAAAAAATCTCAGGTTGCCTTTTCCTAACTCATATTATCAGTTCATCCTGCCAGCAAGTGTGATTATAGCTCCTGTTTATTAAAGGCATCTCCTATAGCCCAGGCAAGAGTGCTAAACATGACATGGAGCTGGAGGACAAGGGACATGTGTTCCAGTTGCTCCTGTAACCCCAGCCGACAGCCAGAGAACCTGTAGATATGTGAGTGGGGCCCTTCCAGATCTTTTGGTTGCCAGCCAGCCTTCCAAATGACCACAGACACATAAAAGAGCCTGGCAGAGACTGGTCAGGCTGGCCCAGAACAGAAGAACTGCCCAACTGACCCACAGAAGTGTGAGCTAAATCAGCAATGGTTGTTTAAGACACTGCATTTTGGGGTGGTTTGTCATGCAGCAAAAACTAACTGACACACTCTGGTACATATGTGTGAGAGTTCCTCCAAGAAACATACCAAGAGCTGCTGGGTACAGAGTTGGCATGTTTTCATGCCAACTAGATATTGTCAAGGATCTCTCCACAGTGGTTGTGCCAATTACACTCCCACAAGCTGTGTAAGTATGTTCCTCTTGCACCACAATCTTGCCAATACTTAATAATGTCAGGTATTTTGACTTTCCAATCTGGTACGTATAAAACGGTATCTCGTTGTTGTTTTAACTTGCAACTCCCTGATCACAAGTAAGGCTGAATATCTTTTCTGAAGTTTATTGGTTGAATGAGGTTTCTGCAAAAGAAGCAACCTTGGTCAGATGTTTTTCTCCACCTTCGTGACTGGGCAGACTGCCACATGTTCTTCAAGGTGCATATTAGGAGTCACTTCTGGAGTGCCCTCCCCATCCCTTTTACCCACTGTCTCCTTCAAGACTCAGTGCGGGCATTCACTCCTCCAGGAAGCCTCTCCTGATTCCCAACCCCAATGTTGGGTCAGGTGCCACCTCTGTGCCCTATTCTCTTCCCTCTATCGGAACACCCACCTCATGTCTTGGAATTGTCTATCTCTCGTTCTAGAGCAGGGATATCCCATGTTTGTTGTGTGGATAAATGAAATCCAGGCTCTGCCTCTTTTTTTTTTTTTTTTTCCCTTTTTTTTTTT
>NW_007728190.1:83136-95823 GCF_000696425.1 Galeopterus variegatus | reverse complement strand
ATTTCTTAAATAAATCATGGCACACTCTATGCAGTCATTAAGAATGATGATGTAGACTTACACATATTGCTATAGAAAGCAATTTACAACACATTATTGGAATGGTAGAGAAACTCAAATTATAATGTATTTAATCCTGTTTTTGTAGAGAGAGAGAGAGAGATTTATATGTATACGTATGCAAAGAAAAATGTCTTTGGGGCTTAGTAAAGTACTTGGCAATTGATAAACACCCAATAAACATTTACTGAATAAACAAATGAATCATTAGACGAATATAAGGAATAAACCAAAGTGTTTACATTAGCTTAGGTGGCTGGTGAAATTATGGATGATCTTTTTAGACAACGTGTTTTTATTCTTTTAGAATTACATCTATTTTCTAATTTTGACACAATAAACATGCATTACTTCTATAAAAGAAAAAAGAAGGAAACTTGGGTTTCTTTTCAATTCTCCCATCAGCTTATCTTCTGAACTTGGACTCCCCCTAATCCCCACCCCCGCCATCCTTCGAGAAATGGGGGGTCAACTAGATGACCTCTAGTCCCTTCCCCAGTGTCCTACTAGAGGAGGGGGATGGGTAGGAAACAGGAATGAAATGGACCCAGGAACAGAAAGATTCCCCAGGAGCCCAGTTCAAGTATGTAGGTGAGGGAGCCACTGTGCCTAAGTCCTGGCGGGGCCCCAAAGCCCAACGGGAGGCACACTCAGAGCTGCCTGAACACTGTTAGCTTAACTGGGCCTGAAGCCACATCACATCTGAATCCTGGTATGTTAAAAGCTGACAAAGAAACAAAGTAAACAACAACAAAGAAATAACTAGAAGTTACACAAGCAGATGTTAGCTTAAAAGGCCCCTAAAGACTGACTCTTGCTGGCTGTAAAACCCTAAGGCTTAGTGCAGCCACTATCGAAAACAGTCCAGCAGTTCCCCCAAAAGTTAAACCTAGAGGTATCATATGACTCAGCTGTTCTACTCCTAGGCATATACCCAAGAGAAATGAAAACATATGTCCACATGAAAACTTGTACATTATTCATAATTGCCAAAGGTAAAAACAACTCAAATGTCCATCAGCTGATGAGTGCATAAACCAAATGTGGTATAGACATGTGATGGAATATTATTCAGCCATAAAAAGGAATGATGTACTGATACAACATGGATAAACCTTGAAAATACTATGCTAAGTCACAAAGGTCACATATTGGATGATTCCATTTATATGAAAGTCCACCATAAACAAATTTCTGGAGACAGAAAGTAGATTAGTGGCTTCTTAGGGCTAAGGGGGATTGTGGAATGGGGGAGTCGATGGCTGAAGGGTATGGGGTTTCTTTTGGGGATAAGTAAATGTTCTAAAATTGATTGTGGTAATGATTGCACAATTCTATGAATATATTTTGAAATCACTGAATTGTATGTTTTAAGTGGGCAAATATGATACGTGAATAATACTTCAATTACAAAAGAAAAGAAAAAAAAATCTCAGGTTGCCTTTTCCTAACTCATATTATCAGTTCATCCTGCCAGCAAGTGTGATTATAGCTCCTGTTTATTAAAGGCATCTCCTATAGCCCAGGCAAGAGTGCTAAACATGACATGGAGCTGGAGGACAAGGGACATGTGTTCCAGTTGCTCCTGTAACCCCAGCCGACAGCCAGAGAACCTGTAGATATGTGAGTGGGGCCCTTCCAGATCTTTTGGTTGCCAGCCAGCCTTCCAAATGACCACAGACACATAAAAGAGCCTGGCAGAGACTGGTCAGGCTGGCCCAGAACAGAAGAACTGCCCAACTGACCCACAGAAGTGTGAGCTAAATCAGCAATGGTTGTTTAAGACACTGCATTTTGGGGTGGTTTGTCATGCAGCAAAAACTAACTGACACACTCTGGTACATATGTGTGAGAGTTCCTCCAAGAAACATACCAAGAGCTGCTGGGTACAGAGTTGGCATGTTTTCATGCCAACTAGATATTGTCAAGGATCTCTCCACAGTGGTTGTGCCAATTACACTCCCACAAGCTGTGTAAGTATGTTCCTCTTGCACCACAATCTTGCCAATACTTAATAATGTCAGGTATTTTGACTTTCCAATCTGGTACGTATAAAACGGTATCTCGTTGTTGTTTTAACTTGCAACTCCCTGATCACAAGTAAGGCTGAATATCTTTTCTGAAGTTTATTGGTTGAATGAGGTTTCTGCAAAAGAAGCAACCTTGGTCAGATGTTTTTCTCCACCTTCGTGACTGGGCAGACTGCCACATGTTCTTCAAGGTGCATATTAGGAGTCACTTCTGGAGTGCCCTCCCCATCCCTTTTACCCACTGTCTCCTTCAAGACTCAGTGCGGGCATTCACTCCTCCAGGAAGCCTCTCCTGATTCCCAACCCCAATGTTGGGTCAGGTGCCACCTCTGTGCCCTATTCTCTTCCCTCTATCGGAACACCCACCTCATGTCTTGGAATTGTCTATCTCTCGTTCTAGAGCAGGGATATCCCATGTTTGTTGTGTGGATAAATGAAATCCAGGCTCTGCCTCTTTTTTTTTTTTTTTTTTCCCTTTTTTTTTTTTTTTTTTTCCCTTTTTTTTTTTTTTTTTTTCCCTTTTTTTTTTTTTTTTTTTCCCTTTTTTTTTTTTTTTTTTTCCCTTTTTTTTTTTTTTTTTTTCCCTTTTTTTTTTTTTTTTTTTCCCTTTTTTTTTTTTTTTTTTTCCCTTTTTTTTTTTTTTTTTTTCCCTTTTTTTTTTTTTTTTTTTCCCTTTTTTTTTTTTTTTTTTTCCCTTTTTTTTTTTGTCTTTTTCCGTGTCCGGCAACGGATCGCAACTCTCAGTGTCGCCCCTGTACCGGACCGGGACCGGCAACGGGATCGCAACCCTCGGTGTTGCGCCTGCACCTCGCTCAGCCAGTGAGCGGGAACCGGTCTGTATGTGGGATCCGAACCCTTGGCGGGAGCGCCACCACACTCCCAAGCGGCGCACTATAGCAGTGCGCCACTGGGCCGGCCCCCAGGCTCTGCCTCTTAAGGCTTAGCCTCCCAGCCTCAGTTTCCTTATTTATTAAATGGAAATAATGCAGAGATTTTGGAGAGCTGACATAAATGTTAAATGAAGAAAAGAACATATTGTACCTGATACATACATAGTAATCTCTCAGTAAATTGAAGCAAGTATTATTAGAATGGAGAGGTCTTAATCTTTTTGAGTTATGGACTACAGAATTTAGAAAAATAAGACACTGATACATACATGCACAAATATTGTGCACAATTCCAGGAACTTCACAGATGCTCTGAAGCCACGACCTCCAAATTAAGAACCTATAATTTAGAAATGTTTATAAAGGTCAATTAGTTTTATTATCATGCCCACTATCAGCAGCACCTAATAAATGTTTAGTAAGAAGGTGCTGCTGAATGAACTAATTTTGAAAACAGATCAGCTGCCCCTGAAATTCCTCTGCCAATGATCATATCAGCCCATGTCCCATCACCTATAAGAAAAGAAAACTCCCAGCCAGCCGAGTGACCTTGGCTTTTTCTGACAAGCAAAAACAATGGTACAAAACCTTCTCCACGTGATCAGCCAAGGCTCCCGTGGTCTCCCTGAGCTGGCCACCCTTCCCAACCTCCTCACAGTTCAGTAAAAAAATCCTCATTTCCTCCAACTCCCATATCAGAACTATGTGATTCTGAAATGTAACTGCAATCTTCTTGCTACAGTGCCTTTTAATTAGGTATCAAAAAGCCCTGGAGACCATACTGCTTCCCTGTAATGGTGTGTTCCAGAGAATTACTGCCATCAGATTACGTTAAAGAAAGGTAATTCAACTGATTCGTTAGGCATGTTTCAACAGTGCTGCGATAACATCAGCGCTGTCGTTGCTGTTATACACACAAATACACATCCTTCTGGAAGGTTATTGATGAGACAAACTAGTTCTCATAAAATAATTAGGATACGAAAGGCTGACAAATTATACCTAGAATTGGGACATAAGGATTTTCATCAATTAAAAGTAGAGGGAGAAGTATTTAACATGATTTGGGAATATACGGTTATAAGCTGAACTGTGCCTCCACCACCCTGTCCCCCGATTCATATACTGAAGCCCTAACCCCCAGTACCACAGAATGAAACCATATTTGGAGATAAGGCCTTTAAAGAGGTAATTAAATTAAAATGAGGTTTTAGGGTGAGTCCCAATCCAATATGACGTGTGCACACAAATAGGTGAAAGACCTTGTGGAGACAGGAGAAAGAGGTCATCTACAAGCCAAGGAGAGAGGCCTCAGAAGGACTCAACCCTGTTAATGCCTTGATCTTGGATTCCAGAACTATGAGAAAATAAACGTCTGTTGTCTAAATCCCCCAGACTGTGGTACTTTTTTATGGCAGCCCTAGTAAACTAATACAAGGGTACTTCAAAAAGTTCACGGAAAAATAGAATTAAAGGATAATATGAATCTTTCCGTGAACTTTTTGAAGACCCCTTTATGTACACTACATGCTATATGAGTGTTTGGCATATATAACTGCATTTAATCTTCACTGCATCCTTTATTATCTCCATGGAATTGATGACAGAACAGAACCAGAGGGTTGGTTACTTGCTCAAGGTCTTGGCAGCTGCCAATTGGCAGGACCAGGATTCAAACTTACGTCAGTCTGACTCCGATGCCTGCCACACCCTGCCAAGATACATCAAATCAAGGTGAGGAGGAAAGGCAGTCATTGGCCTGTGTGGATTTTGAAAGTCTGTTCCAATATAAACAGTCTATGGTTTGATATGGAGGCTCAGACATATTTTTAGCTAGCTCTGGTGTCTATCATAGTCTTGAAAGAATGTCACCCTCACTGAGGATCTTTATGGAGTACAAGTGCTTTATGGAGTATAAATCTTTGGGGGTTGTTAGAGAAGTTGCCTGGTGCTCCTCTAAGAAAAATCAAAACCTCTATGTGCAAATTGATGGTCCTCTGTTGCTTTCAGAATGCTGTCAAAATTGTTTAGCCCAGCATTCCACATCTGCTGTGATTCAGCCCTGCCCGCCTCCTCTCCAGCCAAATCTCTGGCCACATACGTGCTACATCCAACTATGCAGAGTTTCCTTAAAGTTCCGCGAACACGTGCATTCTTTCTCCTGTGTCTTTGTCCACACTGTTCCTTCTGCCTAAAGTGTTCTCCCCACTTTGCCCACTGTGAACCCCCCACCCATTCAAGTGTCATCCTGCAAATGGCCACTCTCTTGGGAAGTCTTCTTGAGCTCACCTGGAAAAATTAGGGACTTCTCTGGCCACTTGTTATGCTTTGCCATTTTCTGTGTGACAGACATACCCTAAGGTGATCCCCAATCAGTCATACCCTTGTATACTCTACTTCCCTTCAGTTTGGGCAGAACCTGTGACTTGCTTCTACCCAATAGAATAAGTAAAAGTGACAGGATGTCACTTTCTTGATTGCGTTACTTTAATAGCCGAGATGATGGGATGCCATTCCTACGATTACCTTACATTATATAAAGCACTATCTTCACAGACTAGAGAGATTCCTTTGCTGGCTTCGAAGAAATCGACTAACATGTGTGGGCTACATGGAAAAAATAATACAAAACTGTGAGTGGCTTCTTACAACAGAGAGTATCTTCCATCAAACAGCCAGCAAAAAGGGTGGAGACCTCAGTGATACTGTCACAAGAGATGACCTCTGCCATCAGCTGCGTGAGCTTGGAAATGGATCCTTCCCAACTAAAGATTTCAAATGAGAACACGGCCTTGCCAACACCTTGATTACAGCCTTGTGAGATCCTGAGCAGAGACATCAGCTAAACCATGCCAGGACTCCTGACTCACTGAAGCTGTGATATAATAAATATGTGTTGTTTAAGCCATCAAGTAAGTAACAATTTGTTACATAGCAATAGATAACTAATATACTGTATTACAGAAGATAGCCAGTTTTATTCTTTATATGTTATTCCCAACAAGATGAGGGCTATGAGAACAAGGATTAGAGGTCAGCTATTTGAGCCCCCACACATAGTATTTATCAAATGCCTACTGTGTGCTAGGCACATAGTAGGCGCTTGACAGACGTTTGTTGATAAAAAAAAGAATATGAATATGATCTTTAGGTTTCCAGCTGGCTTTAAAAAAAAGAGAGAGAATGTAATTCTAGGATGTTGAAACTCCATTTACCTTCATTGAAGGTCAATGAGAATATCAAATTTCCAAGGAATAAAGAATGCAGGGAGCAAGCATTCTTCTGTAACAGTTACAGATTCTTTGACACAATTTGCCAAGTATTTGGGCACACTGGGCCCTATAGATATAATAACAGTGTTTGCCCAGTGTCTTTGAAGATGGTCAAAGTCAAAGGCAAAAATCACAAAACTGGCTAAAAAGCAGGTAGGACCATTAGCTGCTATTTGAAACCCTGAGGCAAAGAGACATGAGGAGCCTTGAACCTGTCAGAGGAAGAGTCATCAGTCAGCCATGGAGCCAGGGACAGAATTCCAAATCTGCACAAGCCCAGAACCTGCCGAAAACTCTTCATGCCTCCTGCATCCTCCACTTCTTCCCTTTCCTCACCCCCTCCTCTGCTGTGGGAACAAAAGCACAGTTCTTAGAGCTAGACAGGCCTGCAGATCACCACCTCCAAGCCCCTCATCATACAAATGGGAAGACTGAGGCATGAGAGAAAGGACTTGGCTGACCTTATATGGAGAGTCTCGAGAACAGCATTTGCTTTCAGAATCCCCAGGAGACTGAAGTTAAAAATAAAAATAAAACAAAACAAAAAACTTCCTTGAGGATCAATGAGGAAATATGGCAATTACACAAAAATTCAGACACCTCGCTATTAAAAAAAGAAAGTTTTATGAGTGCTATACAGATCAACAAAGCTAAGGAGTGATGCTCTCAAAGCATCATAGTTCTTCTGGCCACCCCTTGTTCAGTGTTTTCCTGGTCCCAGGCACTGTGCAATGTGCTTTATGCACATTATCTCCATTAACTTTCTATCCACCCCTTTTTTATATCCCTTTTTATAGCTCTCTTTTTCATAGTTGAAGAAACTGAGGCTCAGGGAGATGATGCAATTCCTCCAAGGTTACATCACCAGGAATTATTTAACCAAGTCTGCCTGCAGTTCTGACCATGGTGCTAAGATGCTGAGATGAATTGGGGACTGAGGCTCAGAGAAGGGGATGCCAGCTGGGAAGCCTTGCCTGGGACCCTCACTTCACAACTCACAGTGCTCTTGTTCAGCCACCCATGATCACATTTGATGCACACAATGCGACAGCTCCTGACTGTGAGAACCAGGAGGGCAGGGACTGCTGTGGTCTTGCTCTGGCTGAATCCCCAGATTGTGGTTTGGCTGTGCAGAGGCACTAAGTACCATGTGAATGATGAATGAATGGACAGAGTGAATGCATGAATGGATGTTCCAGCTAACCAGGCTGATGTGTGCACAGCAAGGATGTTTTCCCTAGGGGCTTCTCTAATCTGAACCAGACTGATGTTGCACTGAGTGTCCCAGTGCAACCGATACATAATCCCCTGATTTAAAAAGCTCTTGCAGACTTCCTAGCAATCGGATTACAGCACAACACACCTGATAAGGTCACTTCCACTGCTCTGCCTCTTTCCAGCCCACAGATTGGCTCCCTCCAATTCATTTTTGCTATCATGATAGTTTGCTATTTCCCCAATGCTGTGTAAGAGAAATAAGGATCAATTCACCTGCCTACTACAAGGTGCAGTGAGAGCAAAGACTTTGGTGAGACTCCTCATAGTCCAGATACTCAGTTTCTTCATCTATAAAATGGAGGTAATAATAGTATCCATTTCACAGGATTCTGAAGATCAAGAGAAACAATGCCTGTAAAGTACTTAGCCCTCTGCAATCACTCAATACATTTTCCTTTTAGCTACTAATGAAAGAGGTTTGGATAGACACCACTGGCTCCTGGCAGGATTGGGCAGCACAGCAATCTTCTCTGGCCCCTGATTATCCTATCTGTAACACAAGGGTGGGAGAGGAAGGGAACTAAGGAATTAGTCAACAAATAGTGACTGAGTGCCTACCTTCTATATGTTTGACCTTGAGTTGAGCACTGGACACAGAGATAAATGAGTCGTGGCCCCTGCTCTTGAGGGGCTCCCATGTGGTAAGAGTTCTGAGATGGATGCTGCGCATCATGGGAGCACCTGGTATGTGCCAGGCACAGTGATAAAATGTTGCATACATGAGCTCAACCAATACTCACAATAATGCTGATGGCAGTGCCACTGTTTCCATTTTGCAGGTAAGGGAACTCAGGTGCAAAAGCCCTACGTGATTTGCCCAAGGTCACAAAGGTAATGAATAGCAGAGAAGCAATTTACACCTGGAGATCAACTCTATGCTCCAGAGCCCTTCCTGCACAAACATCACATGATTCACCATGACCATGAGACAGGCTCTTTGGAAATTATACCCGGGCCAAGATAAATAACTATATCTCTCCTCTTTTCCTGATGTTTTTGTGCTCTCTCTCTCTCTCTCTCTCTTTTTCAGCTGGCCTGTATAGGGATCTGAACGCTTAATCTTGGTGTTATCAGTACCATGCTCTAACCAAGTAAGCTAACCAGCGAGCCCCTTGTTTTCTCTTTTTCTTACCTCCTTCTTATCTCCCTGCATTTCCATCAATCAATATCATCTGCATTATCTACCAGTCATTAGCAGTGACGGTTTCCCTTTTCTCTGCTGATACCATCCTCATTGTCACTGCAAGAAAGAGACAGGCTGTGGTCCTGGAGCAGAAGTGATGATTCCAGTTGCTAATGTCCTTTCTCCAGGGATTGCAGAGCCAGAAAAGGTTCCCTATGACACCCAGCATCAGATAGTTTTGAGCCTCCTCCTGCGCCCAGGCCAAGAACCTTGGGGCTCCCCCAAATCCTTTCCAAGTCTATCTCTCTCAATGATGTCTTCTTTACTGAATCCCTGCTCATTCTTTCCACTATAAAACGTCAGCTTACCAGCCAGGAATCATTTGTGTATGGCTTGTTTTTAACCTCTGATGTTCCCAGCCCAACTTTCTAGAGAGAACGTGGTTCTCAGATCACTCCCACTTGTGGGAAAATGTAGTCCCTCATACCAGTTCCTCATACAGTTCAGCATCTCTGACCCAAACTCGTGGGAGACAGCACAGCACAGTGGTTGAGAGTAACGGCTCTGGAGCCAGACCATCTGAGTTCAAAACTTCTGTAAGCTTGGGTATAGTTACTTCCTTATGTCGCAGTGCCCTGTCTGTTTTACCAGAATGATGATGATGTTGGTGGCGGTGATGATGATGATGATGATGGTATCTCCCTTACAGAATAGTGGGAAGATTGAGTGAGTTAAAATACAAGTGTTTAGAACAGTGTTTGACACTGAGTAAACATTAGCTATATTTTTCTATTTGCCCCATGGGAAATGCATTTCAAATTAATCTCTATTGCCTTCCAGTGGATAAGAGGGAAGGTGAGAATCTCCAAATGACTACAAAATCGAAAGAGCCTTTTTTTAAGATTGCCGTAAAAAAGAGGGGGAAACAACTAACAACTTTCTGACACTCTATGCATCGCAACATGCTTTCATTTCTGCACAGGACATGAAACAAGCAGGTTGCAGCTGCCCTCTGGGGAGTCAGGGAAGGCATAGGAGACCCATTTTACAGGTGGGTCTCACAACTAGTTAAAGGGAAGCTCTGAGGCTGGAATAATGGTTCTCTGCCTAATATCTAGAGTACAGCTTAGTATGTTGCCTCTTGGTTAAAACAAACACATAAGAAACAAACGAAAATCCAGTTCAACACAAAGCATTTCTAAGTTGTGCTAAGTGCAAAGCACTACACAATTCACTCTTCTGCTCTGTCTTTTCAATTGCCTCAGCACGTTCAAATTTCCAGGAACATCCATAGGGGAGGGGCATTGATTGGCCAGAGTTGGGAAGCAATAACGAACAATTTAAAGTGGCTTTTGTGAAGAAAGCGAAGGGAACCCTGAAGCACACACGGGAGAATAATATTTTCCTTCTGAAGAGGGCAGTATGCAACCAAAGCCGAGCCATGTACTCAGGGTTCCCTTCCAGATCCTGAAGGCTGGAAGCAGTGCCGCCCTCAGGAGCCCTGGCATCTTGGGTTTCTAGGAGCTCATTTCTGAACGACAAACACATCTTCAGACATGAAATAGGATTCTTGAGGTCTGAGCACAGTTACACACTGCCTTGCATCCTAGGGTACACAGTGCAAACTGATATGAAGGTGGTTATGCAAGACGGATGGAAGAAACCCCAAGCATTTCTTTTTCTATGCTCTCACACTGTCTACCCTCCCAAATTGGCCTCTATGAAATTAAACAATAGCACAGCGTCCCAGATGGTCTCTGATGTTTGCAGAAGAAGTGTTTCTTTTTCTACCAAGACTGCAAGCAATGTGGTTTCTGCTGCCTAGAGCAAAACACCTTCTAGAAAACACCCTTTGCACAGAAATAAAATGTTGAGAATGGGGATCTTAGCTCCTGAGAAGCATTTATCAAGCCAATCACAGTAATTATAATTAGGGCACAAACTAAGTAAGAGCTAAGCACGAAATACATTTGCAGAAAACCTGAACTGCATGCAATTAAGCCCTGCTTGGTGGCATTTTGAGGTATGCCATTGATACATCTGGGGGTTGGAAAAGATTGATTTTTTTCTTAAATATCTTGGTCTAGTTGCATCAAAGGCCTCAATAGCAGTTTAAAATAAGGAATAAGGATACACACCATTAACTGCCAAACTTAGAGCTGTGAGATAGATAGATGCCCAAGAGTAGCCTAACTGGCTATGCAAAAATCTTCCTCAGACACACTGTCAGATATGTTCATTGGGCATTAATTTATTTTTTATTTTGGGGGGGCATTAATTTAATACAGGCTTGTTTTAGGGAAGCAAAGAAGAGAATTAAAGGTCTTCAGGGAAAATTTAGCTTCAATTCCTTGCTTCAGTTTGGGGAATGCACTAAGCAAACAGTGTTGAACATCTTTCCATGGTTCCTTATTGTCCGGGGAAGAAAGTCCAGGGAATCCTCATCAGGTGTCACCTTACCAGTAAAGTCCTCACCATATTATCTGCCCCGAAAACTGGCCTCCCTCAGCCATTACATTTATCATTCTGGTTTTTAGCTTTATTTGTTTAAGTGATCTTCCTCCCCTGCAAGACTGTGACTCCTTGAGGTCAGAGCCTTTGTCTCTTTAACCTGAGTCTCCAGCACCCACCATGTGACCAACTCAGAATAGGTGCTTGGAAAATGTAGAATGAAGAGTGACTAAATAAATATATAATCCACCCTTCTGGGTCTAGCTCAAACCTACTTCTCCAGGTAGTACTCTATTCCTCCCTCCCCCAGATAGAAGTCAGGGGGCTCTGCAATGGCATTTCAGAACAGTTTTAGGGAAAACACGGCTTTTTATAGGACAATAGCTTAGGAGAGGCAATTGGGGTTGGAAGGGACTGTATGTGAGGTGTATATGGGGGGGCACTATGCAGCTCCTTAGAAAGCCCCCTTTGAATAAAAGCACAGGACTTTTACTTAGATTGTATTTGGGGAATTGGGTGGGTGATGAGAAACTCTAGGCCATGCCTTGGAGTATCTTCCCATCTTGTCTTGGGATGGGAGAACCTAAAATACGTTTTTCACAATGCACTTTATATATATATATATATATACACACACACACACATACATATATATATATTTTTATTTTTATTTTGAGATCATCGTAGATCCACATGCAACTATGAGAAATAATATAGACATTCCACGTACTCTTCACCCAGTTTCCCCTTATGTTGACAAGATAACAACCAAGACATTGGCATTGATACAATCCACCCACCTTATTCAGATTTCACCAGTTTTATATGCACACGCATGTGTCTACATGTGTTTGTGCGTGCATGTGTTTTGAGTGCACTTGTATTTCCGAAGCCGGCTTTGCCCCACACTGGAGACAGGGCAGGGGTCTAGTCCGATCTATCCCCGCACAGGTGTTGACTCCCGCAGGCACCGATACATGCTTGCATTCATCCCTTGCACACAGTAGGTGCCCAACAAGCGTCCACATAAACCCTTGAACTTGTATGCCAGCGCATGTGCACGAGGGGAGCGCAACGTTTTAAAATTGAAAACCGAGAATGAAACGTCCAATATTTTAGAGGCAAAAAGCAAAAAGTTGGTTATTTTTCCTGACAATTGTAAATTAGCTAGCTAGCTAATTGCTTTAATGAGATCTTGGTGCACACGCTGCGACAGCTGAAGAGCCAGTTTTGAGCCAACCCCCACCCCCTCTGCTCTCTCCAGCCCCTGAGGCTGGAGAAGGGGAAGCTCAGGGGCTCCCGGGGCTCCTCCCACCCCTACCCCACTTTCGCCGCGTTCTTCTCCGGGGCTAGACTGTTTCACCCCGTTTCCAAGCAACCGCCAGGCGCGCAAAGCGGGACGTCATTTCCTGAAGAGCCCGCGGGAGGGGGGAGAGAGTGGGGAGGGACAAGGGGGGCGGGGCCAAGGCTGGTTGGCGACAACGACGGCGTCGGAACTAGCTGGAAGACTCGGCCCGGGCGACTCAACAGTTCTTAAAGTCCGGGCTCGCGGCCGCGCGGCTCCGTCTGCGCCCGGGCGGTGT
>NW_007728190.1:82017-82989 GCF_000696425.1 Galeopterus variegatus | reverse complement strand
GGGCCCCCGGGGCTCCTCCCACCCCTACCCCACTTTCACCCCGTTCTTCTCAGGGGCTGGACTGTTTCACCCCGTTTCCAAGCAACCGCCAGGCGCGCAAAGCGGGACGTCATTTCCTGAAGAGCCCGCGGGAGGGGGGAGAGAGTGGGGAGGGACAAGGGGGGCGGGGCCAAGGCTGGTTGGCGACAACGACGGCGTCGGAACTAGCTGGAAGACTCGGCCCGGGCGACTCAACAGTTCTTAAAGTCCGGGCTCGCGGCCGCGCGGCTCCGTCTGCGCCCGGGCGGTGTAGGGGCGCGGGGGCCGCGGGGCGGCTACATCCCGGGGCTTCCCCGGACATGCCTCGCACCCCCTGCCGGACGTCCGTGCGGCTCCACCGGCTGTGACTCTGGGGGCTTTGGGACTACAGCGCCCCCCACCCCCATTTCTGACTTCGGGGTCCCCCAGCCCGAGCGGAACGGGCGGCCCGGCTGGGGGAGCCCCGGACATGGTGTGACGGGGCGGTCAGCTTCGCTGCGCCCCCACCAGCCACCCGTCGTGTCTGTGCCCTCCCGAATGTAGCTGCTCTTTCGGCGACCCCCGGACTCCAGCGGCAGTCTCCGTGACCTCTGGGCTCCAGCCGCCAACTCTGTCCCCCAGGACCCCGCCGCCGTCTGCGTGTCCCCCGGATTCCAGTTCCGCTACCCCCGCCGTCTTCGCGCCCCCGGGACTCTAGCAGCGGTTCCTGCAACCCTCCAGGATCCGGCCACTTCCCGTGCCCCGCAAACCCAGACACCAGCCGTAGTCTCTGTGCTCCCCCAGACCCAGATTCCAGACGCCGTCTCCGCGTCTCCTGGGATCCAGCCCTGTCTCCGCGTCCCGCCAAACCCAGACTCCAGGCGCGATCTCCGCGCTCGCTGGGAGCCAGCTGTCGCGCCCGTGCCCGCGAGTGCAGCCGCACCCCACCGCGCGCCCCGAGTCCGGCCAGGCCTC
>NW_007728190.1:75140-81826 GCF_000696425.1 Galeopterus variegatus | reverse complement strand
GGGCGCGGGGCTGCGGCTGCTGTCTGCCAACGTGCGCCAGCTGCACCAGGCGCTGACCGCGCTGCTGAGCGAGGCAGAGCGGGAGCAGTTCACGCACTGTCTGAACGCGTACCACGCGCGCCGCAACGTCTTCGACCTGGTGCGCACCCTGCGCGTCCTGCTGGACAGCCCGGTCAAGCGGCGCCTGCTGCCCATGCTGCGGCTGGTCATCCCGCGGTCCGACCAGCTGCTCTTCGACCAGTACACGGCTGAGGGCCTCTACCTGCCCGCCACCACTCCCTACAGGCAGCCCGCCTGGGGCGGCCCCGACGGTGCTGGGCCAGGGGAGGTACGTCTGGTGAGCCTGCGGCGTGCCAAGGCTCACGAGGGCTTGGGCTTCAGCATCCGCGGCGGCTCGGAGCACGGCGTGGGCATCTACGTGTCGCTGGTGGAGCCTGGCTCCCTGGCCGAGAAGGAAGGGCTGCGGGTTGGGGACCAGATTCTGCGCGTCAACGACAAATCCCTGGCCCGGGTGACCCATGCGGAGGCCGTCAAGGTAGGGCTGTGGTTTGGTTAGGAGTGAGGGACAGTATGGGCAAAGTGTTGCAGCTCTAAAGTCACTTAATGCTGTGTGTCCTTAAGCAAATCACTTGACCTTTCTGAGCTCCATTTGTCTTGACTTTAAAACTGGCACATCTAGTTCATGGGTCAGATGGGTACCAGGCACTGGTGATATAGTGATGCGCAGAACAGACACGGATCCTGACTGCGTGGGGCTTAAAGGCTAGTGCGGGAGATACTATCAAATAGTCGGGCAAGTGCATGATTACAAAGTGTGGAAAAGGCTGTGGATTCTTATGAGCGTTAAAAGAGATACAGTCTCTGCTTGGCGTATAGTTAGTAATCAGTAGGTGGCCTCTGCTGCTGCTGTTGTTATTCTCATATCCTGCAGATTTTTGCCCCAGAAAGTTTTGTTAGCCTTTAAGTGGCTTGAGGAGACTGTTTGGGCAATCCTCCACGGAGCTCTAGCCTAAGCTCTGCTGTTTGTTGACTAGGCTGTGTACCCTGGAACAAGTCACTTGCTCTCTCAAAACCTCTGGTTCTCCAGTTGGAAAATGGAGCAACTGGACCAGATAAGTGGTCCCTAAAATTGTTGGAAATGACGCTCCTGCCTGAATGTCAAAAATAAATCCCCCAGCCCCTGTGAGAGTATTTGTGCTTTTTATGTCTGTTAATTGAGAATAATAATCTCATGACAACAAGCTTCTAGGGATTTAATCATGCTGTTTAAAGGAGTGTGTGTGTTTGCTAATCTCATGGCTCAGGGCTATTGAAAACCAGTTGGAGTATGAGATGGATAGTGTTCAGTCCAGGTGGATTCAAGTATCCCTTGCAGACATTTAGACCCCCTCCCTATTCCCTTTTGTGTGCAAGAAGTGAAGAGTACGGGGGAAAGGAACATGGACACAGGCTCTGCTGCTGCACAATACCCCCCACCCCCCATCCCCACCTTTATGCCCCTGCCTGCCTCCTGGTCCTTCTCAGTGCAGGTGTTTTGAACTCCAGCCCAGGGCCTGCTGACTGCTGGGAAACTCCAAGGCAGCAAATATCTGGGCCACATCCTGTGCTGTTCAGTGACCTGTGGCCAGGTACTCCCTGGCTGTGTACCTTGGACACCACCATCTCATGTCTGACCTTGGCTTCCCTCATTTGCTTCCCAGAACATCAACCCCTTTGATGAGGCCCCTGAGGCTTTTGGAAACTTCTTTGCAGCTTCTGGAAAAAGGCCGATTGGATCAGTTTATATTGTTCGGGGTTGCAGCGGGCAAAGCTCATTGTGGGTTTCCATGCAACAGTTCTCCCCTTTGTCTCCTCCTCCCACATCAATCTTTTCCCTTTGTCTAGCATTCCACATATTTATAAAGAAATAGTCCATTAGCCTTGGCCCAAAAGGTCTGGAGTTCTCAGATGATAAATTTATGTTCTAAAGATACTTGACCCAAATGATCATTTCTAAATGTGGATTCATTTTTAGTGGCAGTTTAAAACGACTTGGGTAACTTAATCATCACAAGGTGATAGACTTTGCGAAAGGCCGTCAGTTAACCTGGACATTAAAAACCACTGACTTTCTCTGCAGTTTGCACCCAGGCTCAGCCATGCCATAAGGGTCAAGCTGCTTGGCTGTGAGATTCAGTTTACCAGCAAGACCCACCTCTTTGCCCCCACCCATTTCATCCATCATGCTCCAGATCTTCTGTCTGAACCTCTCTGAACTACATCTTGGTGCTGTTAAGCTGTGAATCAGAGCAGCACCCAGCCTTTGCTGTTTATTTACTCTTGTTTCTTCCAGAGTAAAAGCTAAACTCTCCATGGCATAGTTTTCGAAGCCTGATAATGAATGTTTACTTGCTGGTGAGAGTGAGGTTATTAACAGGAGCAGAACTATCCTTGAAGTGTGGGAGCCCATGGCACAGGAGCCTGTGTGAGCTGAGTGGCCCTCTTCGTCCCCAAATGTTATTTTTCCTACTGAGGCGGCTGCTAAGGCAGAATGAACTCTTCCCTTGGGGTTGCCTCCTCTTCCGGCCAATGCCAGACCCATAACCTGCTCAAATGGACCCCTTTGGACCCTTCAGAAGCAACAGGCAAAATGAATGCTGCTTTCTGTCACATTAGCTCCAGAGGGAAAAGGGGACAGACTTCCTTCGGTGGGTGGAATTTAAAACGGCAGAACTTAGTCTCTGAGGCCACAGTGAGGTTGCATGATGGGCAGATTGTGTCAGGGACAGTTTAAAAGAACACCTGGAGAGCTTTTGACACATTACCATGAAATTAAGAATGTTAAGTCCCTTCACTGCAAGCCCAAAGGGGTCCCAGCTTCTCCACGAGGCACAAACTGCCCTTAACCAGGGTTTCTCCACTGGAGCCCCTCTTTGTAAGCTGCAGTGCTGGAGGGCAGGGCACTGTGTCAGGGATTTTATGGTATAGGTACATTATTGTTAACTGGAACTTCAGGCTTTATTCAAATTTCACCTTGTTTTCTGCTTAGGTCCTTTTTCTGTTTCAGGATACCATGTTACATTTAGCAGAAAATTTGTTTTCAGTCTTGAAGTCTTCATTTTTCTTTTGTGATGGGAAGAGGGAGAAAAAGATCCTCTGAACTTCCCAAAAGGGGTGATTAATTATGTGTGTATGTGTGTAATAAAAAGAAAATTAAAGTAAAATAAATTTTGGAATCAGGTTACTTAAGTTTATGAATTAGAGGGGATCACAGCTTTTTAAAGAGGGGATTGGAAGTGTTTTCCACTTTTCTTTCTGATAAATCCAGCATCCATTGTTACCCAAAGCAGTTCAATGAGGGTTTTATCCCATATGCAATGGGGCTCCGAGCCCTCTTTTGAAGTCCATTTGCTAAATCAGCAGTGACAGGTCCAGATAAGGCAAACCATTTACTGTTTGCAATTATGTTGAAGTGTTTTATTTTTTTGGAAAATCTATCTTGAATGAACAGGAGCCAAGCTAATAATAATAAAAAAGTAGATCTTTCAAAGGTTTTCAGCCAAATATGCTTGATAAATTGGCCAAGAAATCCACAGACCAGGGATGCTACCTTAGGCTATACTGCACATGTGCTGTGTGACCTTGAGCCAGTCACTGGTCCTCTCTGTGTTCCAGGGTGGATGGGCCAGGGGTGGTCCGTGTTTCCTTCCAGCTCAGACAGTCTGTGATTTGCTCGGTATGTGCTACACAGAAGGCATTTAGAATGTTTAATCTGATGTTTTCTTGTTCTTTTGGAATTGCTTTCATTTAAGGCAGAGTAAGGAAAGTTAGCTAAGGCTTGAGAGATGAGGGTCTTGGCACTCTTGTGTAGCATCCTACTAAATCAGGAAATTGATGGGTTACACACTGTACTGACGAGAGCTTGACTGCTGTCTCTTGACTCAAGAACACCAACCCTGGTGCTATTCCAGAGTAAATGAGGAAATGGCAATAGAATTCTAGCATAAACAGCACTGCCCTGGGAGCACTCAAAACCAAATTCGCTCACCTGCTTCCTTTCTGAGTCCTGGTTATGTGGGTAGCAGAACATGGGGTATCCAGGTGCTGGTGGATGTGTGTATGTATGTGTGTGTTTCATCTCAGTAAAAATTAAAGGGCTTCATTACAGTTTCAGCATCCCCATGAGTAAATCCAAGGAGCATATTAGAATTTGAAATATTCCAGAAGTTAAAAACTGTTTCTGGCCATTTCATTTAATTAGAGTTATTACGCCCCTCCCTTCCTTTGCATAATAACCTGAGAAGAATCTGTCTATATTAATATAAATCATTATATTTGGTCTGACATATTCTAAGTGACACGTTTGTCATTTTTCCATGGGACATAGTTAGCTGAAGCCATTACCAATTATTACCACTTCCAACTTTGTATCTGAAATGTAGCTTCTCCGATTGGTCTCATTGCTGTGTTCCAATCTGGAAACCATGGGTATGCACAGACATTCTTCTAGCCCTGCATTCATTCTTGGGTCCTGTGAGTCCTGCCAGCCATGGCATGTGGAAAGCCCACTATTCATAAACCCTTTATCAAGTAGATTTTTGGTTGCTGCATGTCCAGAGTGTTATGCAGTACACTGAGAGGATCCATTTGTAAAATTTAGTTTTGTATATTAATTTGGTTCAAGCAGATACTGAGGGTTTTAGAAAATTACGTTGCCTAGGTAGGACCAAATCCTCTTTCAACTGGTTATTTACTGTTCAAATCAAAGAAGCATTTTGTAGAGTGGAAGAGAATGCCTTTACTTTTTTTTTAAGAATTGATATTTTTATAGTAGAAGATTCTTGTCTACTGACATGAAGCTGGACATGAAAAAGACATAGAATCACTCCANGCTTCCTTTCTGAGTCCTGGTTATGTGGGTAGCAGAACATGGGGTATCCAGGTGCTGGTGGATGTGTGTATGTATGTGTGTGTTTCATCTCAGTAAAAATTAAAGGGCTTCATTACAGTTTCAGCATCCCCATGAGTAAATCCAAGGAGCATATTAGAATTTGAAATATTCCAGAAGTTAAAAACTGTTTCTGGCCATTTCATTTAATTAGAGTTATTACGCCCCTCCCTTCCTTTGCATAATAACCTGAGAAGAATCTGTCTATATTAATATAAATCATTATATTTGGTCTGACATATTCTAAGTGACACGTTTGTCATTTTTCCATGGGACATAGTTAGCTGAAGCCATTACCAATTATTACCACTTCCAACTTTGTATCTGAAATGTAGCTTCTCCGATTGGTCTCATTGCTGTGTTCCAATCTGGAAACCATGGGTATGCACAGACATTCTTCTAGCCCTGCATTCATTCTTGGGTCCTGTGAGTCCTGCCAGCCATGGCATGTGGAAAGCCCACTATTCATAAACCCTTTATCAAGTAGATTTTTGGTTGCTGCATGTCCAGAGTGTTATGCAGTACACTGAGAGGATCCATTTGTAAAATTTAGTTTTGTATATTAATTTGGTTCAAGCAGATACTGAGGGTTTTAGAAAATTACGTTGCCTAGGTAGGACCAAATCCTCTTTCAACTGGTTATTTACTGTTCAAATCAAAGAAGCATTTTGTAGAGTGGAAGAGAATGTCTTTATTTTTTTTTTTTTAAGAATTGATATTTTTCTAGTAGAAGATTCTTGTCTACTGACATGAAGCTGGACATGAAAAAGACATAGAATCACTCCACCTTTACTTTTTTTTTAAGAATTGATATTTTTATAGTAGAAGATTCTTGTCTACTGACATGAAGCTGGACATGAAAAAGACATAGAATCACTCCAGTTGCTAGCTTCTTATGTTTCTGTCATTCCCCTCTGCTGACAAATCCAGTGTTGTTTATTACCTGCCACAGAGTCATCATTTGGATGGAGCTGCAAAGATAAGTATGATCCTTAACCCCCGACCAATTGAATTTTGTGTGTGCTCTGGCTTCCCACCTCCGCCTGCTTTCAGCGGTACACACAGTACACAGCATGTATGCACCGGTCAAGTGCAGCCCCTCACGTGTGTGCCTGTCTGCTCATGCTTGCAGCACATGCACGGCTTCTCGGAGTCATAATCCTCTCTCCAACCTGCAAAGGGCTTTGCACTGCAGCAGGCATTTATAGGGGATTAGGCTCCAACTGGCTTTCTTGCAAGGTTCTTTTATGACCTGGAAGGGAAGTCTTTGGGCTCTACTGCTCAGGGACCCCAGACTAGTCCCCAGCCAGGATCAGAGAATCTGATTAGAAGGAATGACATTAAATGGTTGGAAGTAGCTGCAGGTTGAAATACAAATCTTTCACAACTGATACTTTTTCTTTTTTTAAAAACTCCAAGCAAGAATTTGTTATTAACTCTGAACTCACATAGACTTCTGATTATGCCCCCGGGTGGGGGTGCTTTTTTAAAGAGTTCTGTGCTGCTGACATTTTCCTTTTCCTTTTATAGCCTGGCAGGTGGAAAGGGTGCAAAGAGTAGGAATTGAACTTTCTCTCCATTCTTTTCCCTTGCATTCCTGGTGTCAGCTGCAGGAAGCAGCACCATGGGGCCAGTGTACTTGTGGTTTGTCAAAGCAGTTTTAGGTTCATAGCAAAAACCTCTGCCCCCACACGCACAGTCTCCCTCCTTATTAACATCGCCCACCAGGGGGTACATTTGTTACAACTGATAAACCTGC